>NW_019942755.1:225511-241883 GCF_002910315.2 Salvelinus sp. IW2-2015 | reverse complement strand
TATGCTTCTGTCTGGGACGAGGCTAAGGTTGAGGAAAGAGATGCTTCTGTCTGGGAGGAGGCTAGGTGAGGAGAATATGGCTTTGTCTGGGAGAGGCCCCCTTAAAAGGTTTTGAGCGAAGAGATGGCTTCTGTTCTGGGAGAGCTAGGTGAGGGAGATAATGCTTCTGTGTGGGAGAGGAGGTGAGGAGATATGCTTTCCTGGTCTGGAGAGGCCTAGGTGATGAGAATATGCTTCTGTCTGGGAGAGGCGTAGGTGAGGAGAGATGCTGTCTGTCTGGGAGAGGCTATGGTGACGGAGAGATGCTCTGTCTGGGAGAGGCTAGGTGAGGAGAAGATGCTTCTGGTGGGAGAAGGCTAGGTGAGGAGATATGCTTTCTGTCTGGGAGAGGCTGGGTTGAAGGAAGAGATGTTTTCTGTCTGGGAGAGGCTAGGTGAGGAGAGCGGGAGAGGCTAGGTGAGGAGAGATGCTTCTGTCTGGGAGAGGCTAGGTGAGGAGAGATGCTTCTGTGTGGGAGAGGCTAGGTGAGGAGAGATGCTCCTGTGTGGGAGAGGCTAGGTGAGGAGAGATGCTTCTGTCTGGGAGAGGCTAGGTGATGAGAGATGCTCCTGTGTGGGAGAGGCTAAGTGAGGAGAGATGCTTCTGTGTGGGAGTGGCTAGGTGAGGAGAGATGCTTCTGTCTGGGAGAGGCTAGGTGATGAGAGATGCTCCTGTGTGGGAGAGGCTAAGTGAGGAGAGATGCTCCTGTGTGGGAGAGGCTAGGTGAGCTCGGTGAAGCTCCCCCATGTGTGTGCTATCCATGTAAAGCCAGGCAGAAACAAGTGGCATGGATAAAACCAGACAGCATATTGATGCATCAGAGCGACCCTTTTTCATTTCAGGCTCCATTTGGTTGGCTCCCAGGCAAACAGAACCACCACTTCTGTGGGATGTCCTGGTTTGGAGGAGAGATATGTTAGTGAGTGAGTGAGTGAGAGTGTGAGAGAGAGAGAGAGAGAGAGAGAGAATGTTCACGTCACCATTCGTCTGTACATGTGTGTAACCATAGTGTTTCTGTATGTGGGTGTCCTCTGCCTACAGAAAGGCAGTAGCTGGTATCTTTGCTAAAAGTCTTAGCTTGTCATGATGCTAAAGCAAGCGAGAGGGAACTGGACGTAAAGATAAGTGATAAAGATGGGAGTACACTGTCCCTCATCCCTGCTGTGCTTCCCAGTCATAAAATATTCAAAGTGATGATATCAAGACTTATATGCGTACAGACTGTTAGTCGAGACACAGTAACAATCACTGCACATAGATGTAATGGTTTAAATGGAGATGGGTTCTGATTGTTCACTTTTGATATCATCTAGGAGGCAGRAAACAGGTACTATAAGGTTCACCTCTGCTGCAGATAAAGATATCTCTCTAACATCCTAGCAGGGTTGAATTCAGTTCAGCATTCTTGTATAACATACGGCAAGGCTTYAAGTCAGAATTTATGTTTTCTAGTTTGAGCTAAACACGCATAAACAAGGGTAAAAGGAAGATGTTGCCTGAAAGTGTAACGTAGACACAGGGAGTCTGGCAGCAAGTGCAGTGTGAATTTAATGAAAAGGAACACGGCACTAATAGAAAACAAGCGCAGCGTCTAACAAGGAAAACAAACAATGCTACCTGTTGACTGACAGAACAAAGTGCTAGATAAATGGTAAGTAATGAAGGTAGTAATGAAGTCCAGGAAGTGACTGTTGATGGGGCGCAGGTGTGCGTAATAATGGTCACCAGGTGTGTGTAAAATAATGGTTGCCAGGTATGCGTAATAATGGTTGCCAGGTGTGCGTAATAATGGTCGCCAGGTGTGCGTAATAATGGTCGCCAGGTGTGCGTAATAATGGTTGCCAGGTGTGCGTAATAATGGTTGCCAGGACCAGTGGTTAGTAGACTGGTGACGCCGGAGAGGTGAGCGGGAGTAGACGTGACAGACAGTTTACGGAACGAATATTCCAGAATGTCAACACAGCTACTCCTTGTGTTAAAGTAACCCGCATGCAGGATTATGGCGACATGTTCGTTGAGTGATTGGCCTACCCAGCTAGCACTTAACGTTCTGAGAACCATATGTTTCTAAGAGCTTGGTTGTCCAATGGTTATTTTACATACAACCCTCTGGGAATGGAGCAGGATAGCTGCTTGGGTTTGGAACATTCTCAGCACATTTAAGGAAAGTGACCCCAAAAAAATACCAACATTTGAAATAATGAAATGTAACCAGGTTGAACTTTTAGGAAACATTCATGTTAAAGTATAATGTTGAAAATTGTTCTGGAATAGAAAAATGTTCTGGGGGATTCTCAAGTACTATCGCAAACATGTCCTACAGTTTTCCTCATGGTTGTATTTAAAGTCATGTTCACACATTGTTCAGAGAACGTTTAAAAAACGTTCTTCTATGGGAACATTCAGTACTTCAGCTTAACGTTTCCTACAGTTTTCCTCATGGTTGTGATTTAAAGTCATGTTCACACATTGTTCAAAGAGTTAAAAAACGTTCTTCTATGGGAACATTCAGTACTTCAGCTTAACGTTTCCTACAGTTTTCCTCATGGTTGTATTTAAAGTCATGCTTTCAAATTGTTCTGAGAACATTAACAAAACTTTCCATAAAAACCACAAGATAACTTTAGAGTCCAGAGAATATTGTAAGAATGTTACTTAAAAACATATATTATGTTTTCAGCATGAAGAAAACTCTCTCTGTTCTCTATCTCAGGGGTGTCAAACTCATTCCATGGAGGGCCTAGTGTCTGCAGGTTTTTCCTTTAAATTCAGCTCTAGACAACCAGGTGTGGGGAGTTCCTTACTAATCAGTGACCTTAATTCATCAATCAAGTACAAGGGAGGAGCGAAAACTGTCAGACACTCCACCCTCCGTGGAATGAATTTGACACCTGTGCTCTATCTTGTTAAGTGTGTTCAGGTGTGTTGGTCGTGCCCACTAATTGGCCACACCTGATCTTAATGACTGCTTGTTTCCTTTGAAATGGGGTCTGTTTGTACAACAAAAAATGGTAAAATGAACAGCTTTGTATGAGTTACAAAATACATGGCATCTAGCTCTATCCTGGTGGCACAGTGGACTAATTCCATGGATAAACAACAGAAGACTATTGGTTTGAATCTCACTGACACCKTGCCACATTAAAACATAAATGTGTTAGCATGATTAATACCTAAGCAATTGAATTTCCATGTGTCCTATCTGTGCTTAAAGTTAAAAACCGTTAACGTAAGATAGTGTTGTTATTAAAAGTCTTATCGAAACATGTTCTCAGAATGTTACCCAAAACATCTTCTCATTTAATTACCTTCAAATAACCTATAATTTCCATTCTCAAAACCTCCCTGCAACCTAAACATTTCCAAAAACAGGCTAAACATTCACTTCCATTCTCAGAACGTTAAAAAAACATTCAGTTTTACCAGTCAGGAAACTTACGGGTTCGTTCCCAAAACGTCTTCTCCCACAACTTCCAAGGAACCAAATGTGCTAGCTGGGTAATGTTCTTTGACTACTTCTATTTACTGTTATTGCTTTGGGAGTAGGGAGCAACAAATGCATTTATTTGATGCATTGCTTGTATATATGTATTCTGTTGGAATGAGACAGATGAATAAGTATTAAGCAGTTGACATTTTATTTTATTAAAGATATACATAGTTAGAACCCAACTAGCTCTCACAGTCTCACTTCACAATTAGACGTTCATCCATGTTTCTCAAACGTCACATTTTTAAGTTGTTCCAAATGACACATTAAGTGTTTATGGTTAAGTTTAGGCATTAACACTGAATGGTTAAGTTAACGGTTAAGGTTTGGGATAGAGGTGGCAATAAAGGTGCAAAAAAAAATTTGGGCTTAAAACAAAAGTCTCAAAAACAACCAGCTATTGCTGGATTTGAACTTGCGACCTCTGAAATCAGAGGCAGATGCTTTTTGAATCCACCATCCCCAATGCACTGGCAAAACCGAAACCTACTTGAACGTAACAATGCTCACTGTTGTCCCTAGGGGCTGATTTCCACGTCATCTCCCGATGTCATCAGACATGGATGGATGTGGAAKACTGACGTGTATCACGGGTGACCTGGCTGTTAGAACCACGTGGAGTCTTGCAGAACTCAATTATTGTTGAATGTTGCACATTAAACATAACATTGATATAATTAATTATAATAATAATAATATATATTATTATTATTATAAATATAATAATTAATAACATTAAATGTTATTTAATGCCTTAAAGGCCCAACGCAGTGAAAGTGATTTTCCTGTGTTTTATATATACAGTGGGGAGAACAAGTATTTGATACACTGCCGATTTTGCAGGTTTTCCTACTTACAAAGCATGTAGAGGTCTGTAATTTTTATCATAGGTACACTTCAACTGTGAGAGACGGAATCAAAAAATCCAGAAAATCACATTGTATGATTTTTAAGTAATTCATTTGCATTTTATTGCATGACATAAGTATTTGAATACCTACCAACCAGTAAGAATTCCGGCTCTCACAGACCCGTTAGTTTTTCTTTAAGAAGCCCTCCTGTTCTCCACTCATTCCTGTATTAACTGCACCTGTTTGAACTCGTTACCTGTATAAAAGATACCTGTCCACACACTCAATCAAACAGACTCCAACCTCTCCACAATGGCCAAGACCAGAGAAACTGTGTAAGGACATCAGGGGTAAAATTGTAGACCTGCACAAGGCTGGGATGGGCTACAGGACAATAGCCAAGCAGCTTGGTGAGAAGGCAACAACTGTTGGCGCAATTATTAGAAAATGGAAGTGGAAGTTCAAGATGACGGTCAATCACCCTCGGTCTGGGGCTCCATGCAAGATCTCACCTCGTGGGGCATCAATGATCATGAGGGATCAGCCAGAAATAAGAGACCCAATGACCTGAAGAGAGCTGGGACCACAGTCTCAAAGAAAACCATTAGTAACACACTACGCCGTCATGGATTAAAATCCTACAGCGCACGCAAGGTCCCCCTGCTCAAGCCAGCGCATGTCCAGGCCCGTCTGAAGTTTGCCAATGACCATCTGGATGATCCAGAGGAGGAATGGGAGAAGGTCATGTGTCTGATGAGACAAAAATAGAGCTTTTTGGTCTAAACTCCACTCGCCGTGTTTGGAGGAAGAAGAAGGATGAGTACAACCCCAAGAACACCATCCCAACCGTGAAGCATGGAGGTGGAAACATCATTCTTTGGGGATGGTTTTCTGCAAAGGGGACAGGACGACTGCACCGTATTGAGGGGAGGATGGATGGGGCCATGTATGCGAGATCTGGCCAACAACCTCCATCCCTCAGTAAGAGCATTGAAGATGGGTCGTGGCTGGGTCCCAGCATGACAACGACCCGAAACACACAGCCAGGGCAACTAAGGAGTGGCTCCGTAAGAAGCATCTCAAGGTCCTGTAGGGCCTAGCCAGTCTCCAGACCTGAACCCAATAGAAAATCTTTTGAGGGAGCTGAAGTCCGTATTGCCAGCGCAGCCCCGAAACCTGAAGGATCTGGAGAAGGTCTGTATGGAGGAGTGGGACAAAATCCCTGCTGCAGTGTGTGCAAACCTGGTCAAGAACTACAGGAAACGTATGATCTCTGTAATTGCAAACAAAGGTTTCTGTACCAGATATTAAGTTCTGCTTTTCTGATGTATCAAATACTTATGTCATGCAATAAAATGCTAATTAATTACTTAAAAATCATACAATGTGATTTTCTAGATTTTTGTCTCTCACAGTTGAAGTGTACCTATGATAAAAATTACAGACCTCTACATGCTTTGTAAGTAGGAAAACCTGCAAAATCGTCAGTGTATCAAATACTTGTTCTCCCCACTGTATTTCCATATTACGAGGTTGGAATAACACTGTGACATTTTAAAAAAATGATAATGCCCTTTTAGTGTAAGAGCTGTTTGAAAAGACAGCCGGAAATTTCTGCCTGTTTGGGTGGGAGGGAGATTTGGCCTTTCCATGGTGACATCACCATGCAGTAAATTAGTTAATAGACCATTTGAAACCTCTCTGGTAATAACAGTTACTTTTCCATTTTCCCCTCCCCACTCAGACCACTCTGACAGTCCGAGCTAAGTTGTTGCTTAAGAAATTGCTCTTTGCTAAGCTATTTTATGTTTCTTTTTGACGATTTTTGTCTGTGGCATTTGCAGTGGCAGACCCCTATGCAGAAAGCACATGCACACACACACACCAAAAGTATCGTGCAACACTGTTTGTCTGAGTGTTTATCTGCTGTCTGAGCACGTATTTCATTGGAACTACTTGTGAACAGACTTACTGTTCCACTGTAGCCTGGCAGACAGTGAGGACTCTGAGGTCACTGAGGACTCTCACTACTAGCCTCCCTTCATGTATGTTCCCAACATCCCACACCATTATAAACATACACTGAAAGAAAATATGAACGCAACATGTAAAGTGTTGATCCCATGTTCCAAGAGCTGAAATAAAAGATCACAGAAATTTGCCATATGCACAAAAAAGCTAATTTCTCTCAAATGTTTTGCACAAATTTGTTTACATCCATGTTAGTGAGCATTTCTCCTTTGCCAAGATAATCCATCCACATGACAGGTGTGGCTTATCAATAAGCTGATTAAACAGAATGATCATCACACAGATGCACCTTGTGCTGGGGACAATAAAAGGCCACTTTAAAATGTGCAGTTTTGTCACGCAACACAATGTTACAAAGGTCTAAAGTTTTGAGGGAGCGTGCAATTTTCATGCTGTCCGCATGAACGTCCACCAGAGCTGTTGCCAGAGAATTTATTGTTAATTTCTCTACTATAAGCAGCCTCCAACATAATTTTTGAGAATTTGGCAGTGCATCCAACCATGTGTATGGCCTCGTGGGGGCGAGCAGTTTGCTGATGTCAATGCTGTGAACAGAGTGCCCCGGGGTTGCGGTGGGGTTATGGTATGGGCAAACAGAAGCTGTGGACAACAAACACAATTGCATTTTATCGATGGCAATTTGAATGCACAGAGAAAATATGATAGGATCCTGAGGCCCATTGTCATGCCATTCATCTGCTGCCATCACCTCATGTTTCAGCATGATAATGCACAGCCTCATGTCGCAAGGATCTGTACACAATTCCTGGAAGCTGAAAATGTCCCGGTTCTTCCATGGCCTGCATACTCACCAGACATGTCACCGATTGAGCATGTTTGGAAAGCTCTGGAACAACGTGTACGACAGTGTGTTCCAGTTCCCTCCAATATCCAGMAACGTAGCATCAGTCATTGAAGAGGAGTGGGACAACGTTCCACAGGCAACAATCATGTGCCTGATCAACTCAATGCAAAGGA
This sequence comes from Salvelinus sp. IW2-2015, assembly GCF_002910315.2. NCBI lineage: Eukaryota > Metazoa > Chordata > Actinopteri > Salmoniformes > Salmonidae > Salvelinus > Salvelinus sp. IW2-2015. The sequence goes on along the minus strand of NW_019942755.1, from coordinate 234,494 downwards.
GATGTGTCGCTCTGCATGAGGCAAATAGTGGTCACACCAGATACTGACTGTTTTTTTATCCACAGCCCTTTTTTAGGGTATCTGTGACCAACAGATGCATATCTGTACTCCTAGTCATGTGAAATCCATAGATTCCTAGTCATGTGAAATCCATAGATTCCTAGTCATGTGAAATCCATAGATTAGGGCCTAATTTTTWATTTTTTATTGACTGATGTCCTTATATGAACTGTAACTTAATAAAATCTTAGAAATTGTTGCATGGTGCATTTACATTTTTGTTCAGTATAGAAGCCAACATACAAAATCACTTCAGCTGGTATTTCCAGACATTTGGGGGTATTTTTAGGATACGTGATCTACCTAGAATACCTGAATAAATACCAGAACAAATGTAAGACACGAGTTTCTCTGAGAGACAGAAAGTGCGTGGAGCAGCCCAACGCCTTACTGTAGTATTATTGGGCCTAGGGTGAAAATAGCACAAGGTATAAAAACAGCATGCACTATAGATGGATCTGGATACAGCGTTGTAGTGCAGAGATGTTGAGATAGCATGTCACTGGGCTGTCCAATGTGTTGTACGTTTCTATTGTAAGTTAAAGAGGAATCATTCACTGCATAAGGGTGCCTGACACAGCGTCCAGCATTAGGATGACACAGGATAACATACAAACACACAATCCACTCCGACAGTAGTGACCTGGCTCTCAGTTTGGCTGTACACATTCCTTTCGGCAGCCTCAATATTGTGACAGTTTGACAAACAGCCTTCCAGAGCCATTCAGTCCAGAGAGGAGGGACATGAGAGAGCCATGAATTCCCAGAAACACTGCTCGCCTCTGATTTATCTAGTCAGGACACCTGCGCTACAAGTCAGTAWTCGACGTCCATCCATGTCTGATGACGTTGAAATCGGACACTATGGGCAATAGTGAGTTTTGTTACATTCAAGTAGGTTTCAGTTGTGATAAGGTGTTATATACAGTGTTATATACAGTGTTATATACAGTGTTACATACATTCGCTAACAGATGGGCGTAAGCATCTGCCTCTGATTTCAAAGGTTGTAAGATATATATTATCTTTTTAACCTTTACCTTAACCATTTGGAGATGATGCCTAACCTTAAGATTTCTGAGTTAATGCCTAAACTTAACCCTCACCTTAAAAATTCTGAGTTAATGCCTAAACTTAACCCTCACCTTAAAAATTCTGAGTTAATGCATAAACTTAACCCTAACCTTAAAAATTCTGAGTTAATGACTAACCTTAAACACTAACCTCAACATTTGATGTTTGGAACAACTTCGAAATGTTACGTTTGCGAAACATGGATAAACGTCTAATTCTGACGTGAGACTGAGAGCTAGTTGGGTTTATCAGGGGGTGCTGCAGCACCCTCAGCACCCCGATTTCCTGTGGCTAAGATCCTCAGCACGACTGGACCGTTTTTGTGTTCTGAGAACATTTGTCACGACCTAACGGATGTTCTGGGAATTTTCACAGAACCAATTTTAGTTTGCTGGGTATGCTGTCTGACAAAATCACTATTTTGGTAGTTCTTCGAAGTAAATAAGGTATACTTTTATGACTGCTGAATACCAACTATCATGTATTTTCAGATAGAGATGCCTCACGATGCAGCTGCTCTCTCTCTCTTTAGCGTTTTCATTCTTCTGTCTCCTCTCTTCCTCTCCGTGTCTGCCCCACACAGATCGGACAAGTAGGCACTCAATGGATTATGGTCATTGTAGTTAATTACCATGTTTTCTGCACTAAACTATGTAGAATATTGGCCTGTTGGAAACTACAACTCCCTACTACATTGCACAGTTTGGGCTTGGTTTGATGTATCTAGAGTAACTGTGCATTGAGCTCTAAGACAAAAGAAATGAATGAAATGGAATTCAAATAAATGAACGGACATCGGTCAATTATTTGCTTCAAAATCGAAAACAAACCGACATTTTGGTTAATCGCTCAGCACTAGACATGAATGTCTGAGAGATATTCAGCCACTCTGAGATGACAATAGATATAAAATGTTTTTTATTATTAAACAACGCATCTTGGCATTGAAGCCCTGGTAATGAAGGTTGAAGAAGTAACATTGCTATTAAACTTACAAAAAATTGGATGGTTAAACTGTACCTTGCACTGAACTGTAAAGAAACAACATGCCAAGCCCAATGACTATCGACAGTATATTCCTGCTTTGGTATAGCCTATCAACGTGGTGTTTGTAAAAAGGTTATTATAGTAAACGAAAATTTATACTAAAATAAAAACAATACTACTACCAATACAAACATTGTCATAGCTGTAGTATGAATCTGCAGGTAGGTAAAGAGCTAACCAACTAGCTTCAATGCTAGCTAGCTAACATTAGGCTATAACTACCAATGCAGATGGATTTCTTATTAGAATAACATTAATACACAGATCATTCTGTTAGCTAGTGAGCCAGCTAGTGAGCCAGCTAGTGAGCCAGCAAGCTAATGTTTGCTACTTAGCTAAGAGTACTCTTTAACTTGCAATGGAAATTACTTCCTGACAAAACTAGAAACATATAATATCTGAAAATGTATCTATACTCTTACCCGGATACAGGGATGAACACTTCACAGTAGACTGGAACCATTTAACTCTATTTTGTTTGTAGCTACATTTTGCTTGGCCAATTTATTTATATAGCCCTTCGTACATCAGCTGATATCTCAAAGTGCTGTACAGAAACCCAGCCTAAAATCCCAAACAGCAAGCAATGCAGTTGTAGAAGCACGGTGGCTAGGAAAAACTCCCTAGAAAGGCCAAAACCTAGGAAGAAACCTAGAGAGGAACCAGGCTATGASGGGTGGCCAGTCCTCTTCTGGCTGGCCGGGTGGAGATTATAACAGAACATGGCCAAGATGTTCAAATGTTCATAAATTACCAGCATGGTCAAATAATAATAATCACAGTAGTTGTCGAGGGTGCAGCAAGTCAGCACTCAGGAGTAAATGTCAGTTGGCTTTTCATAGCCGATCATTAAGAGTATCTCTACCGCTCCTGCAGTCTCTAGAGAGTTGAAAACAGCAGGTCTGGGACAGGTAGCACGTCGGTGAACAGGTCAGGGATCCATAGCCGCAGGCAGAACAGTTGAAACTGGAGCAGCAGCACAGCCAGGTGGCTTGGGGACAGCAAGGAGTCATCATGCCAGGTAGTCCTGACGCATGGGCCTAGGGCTCAGGTCCTCCGAGAGAGAGAAAGAAAGAGAGAGAAAGAATTAGAGAGAGCATACTTAAATTCACACAGGACACCGGATAAGACAGGAGAAGTACTCCAGATATAACAAACTGACCCTAGCCCCCCGACACAAACTACTGCAGCATAAATACTGGAGGCTGAGACAGGAGGGGTCCGGAGACACTGTGGCCCCATCCGATATACCCCCGGACAGGGCAAACAGGAAGGATATAACCCCACCCACTTTGCCAAAGCACAGCCCCCACACCACTAGAGGGATATCTTCAACCACCAACTTACCATCCTGAGACAAGGCCGAGTATAGCCCACAAAGATCTCCGCCACGGCACAAACCAAGGGGGGGCGCCAACCCAGACAGGAAGATCACGTCAGTGACTCAACCCACTCAAGTGACGCACCCCTCCTAGGGACGGCATGAAAGAGCACCAGTAAGCCAGTGACTCAGCCCCTGAAATAGGGTTAGAGGCAGAGAATTCCAGTGGAGAGAGGGGAACCGGCCAGGAAGAGACAGCAAGGGCGGTTCGTTGCTCCAGAGACTTCCGTTCACCTTCACACTCCTGGGCCAGACTACACTCAATCATATGACCCACTGAAGAGATAAGTCTTCAGTAAGACTTAAAGGTTGAGACCGAGTCTGCGTCTCTCACATGGGTAGGCAGACCATTCCATAAAAATGGAGCTCTATAGGAAAAAGCCCTGCCTCCGCTGTTTGCTTAGAAATTCTGGGACAATTAGAAGGCCTGCGTCTTGTGACCGTAGCGTACGTGTAGGTATGTACATACGGCAGGACCAACTCGGAAAGATAGGTAGGAGCAAGCCCATGTAACTCTTTGTAGGTTAACTTCTTGGAACTATAGGGGGTGCTGTTCTGCATTAGCATATTTGGGTCTCCAAATTAAACTGCCTCGTGCTAATTCTTGATCGTACAATATGCATATTATTGTTATTATTGGATAGAAAACACTTTCTAGTTTCTATAGCCGTTGGAATTTTGTCTCTGAGTGGTACAGAACAATATCTACAGCACTTTTCATGACAGGGGTCGATTTCAGAAATTTTTACCCCTGATCTGGAGTCTGTTTTTAAGGCGACAGTGAATGCTATGAAGAAACCGACACTGCCTACGTCTTCCTCTGGGTGTCTGTACGTCATCCGTTTTGAATGGAGTCTATTGCACTCACAGCCACTATAAAACACGAAAACGTAGAAGTACCGCTCTCTTCCTGCATGCGTCGTGCGCAAGATGGGCATCAGACCTGCCTCCTTCCAAATCGTTGTTTAGAGAGTAATATTTCTCCGGTCATGTTTTTAGTCGTTATAGTTGTTAAAACATCATAATGTAGTTAATTTGAACCGTTTTATAGCAATTTATATCCGTTTAGTGCGATTTTGAGGAATTTCTTTGTTGTGCACTCTGAAACTTTGGACACGTTTTGGGGTCCCGTTCGATCGTTAGTGGATATTTCGAAGGACAGAGGACATCTATCGACCAAAAGAAGATTACAACATAGAAAGGATACATTGCCCAAGAATCTGATGGAAGAACAGCTCAAAGTAAGCAATATTTAATATGATAAATCGTTGTTCTGTCGAAATATTTTAAACGCATATTTCGCCATTTTGTTTGTTATCGCGTCACTTGGCGAACCCTGTATTGAAAAGTAAGGATAATTTTAAAAATGTAAGTCAGCGGTTGCATTAAGAACTAATTTGTCTTTCGATTCCTGTCAACCCTGTATTTTTTAGTCAAGTATATGATTAGCTTTCGATTAAACTAGATCACTCTGAAAGCTGACGTCCCTCATTTTGATGCTTGAGTTGCACTATTTTCATTGTATAACCACGGTTTTGTATGGCTAAATATGCACCTTTTCGAACAAACTGTATATGTATGTTGTAAAATGATGTTACAGGAGTGTCACGGAAGAATTCTGAGAAGGTTAGTGAAAAAATTAATATATTTTGGCGGTGATTACGTTATAGCGCTCTTTGGCTGGAATCGATGCTCTGGTAACGTTTCACATGTGGTATGCTAACTTATCGATTTATTGTGTTTTTCGCTGTAAAACGCTTAGAAAATCTGAAATATTGTCTGGAATCACAAGATCTGGGTCTTTCCATTGCTATGCTTTGTCTATTCTTATGAAATGTTTTTTAAGAGTAAATTGGTCATACACGTTGCTCTCTATAGTATTCTAGTCGTCTTGTGTGGTCGGTGCAATTGTAAACTGTGATTTCTACCTGAAATATGCACTTTTTTCTAACAAAACCTATCCTATACCATAAATATGTTATCAGACTGTTCTCTGAAGAGGTTTTTTCTTGGTTAGTGGCTATCAATATCTTAGTTTAGCCGAATTGGTGATGCACCTGAGTAGTAAGAAACTGATGGAGTTAGAAAAGTGGTGTATTTTGCTAACGTGTTTAGCTAATAGATTTACATATTTTGTCTTCCCTGTAAAACATTTTAAAATCTGAAATGTGGCTTTATTCACAAGTCTGTATCTTTCATCTGGTGTCTTGGACTTGTGATTTAATGAATTTTTAGATGCTACTATCTACTTGTGAAGCTATGCTAGCTATGCTAATCAGTGTGTGGGGGGATGGGGGGTGATCCCGGACCCGGGGTAGAGGCTCGTTAGAGGTTAACAGTAAAACCTTGAAATCAGCCCTTGTCTTAACAGGAAGCCAGTGTAGGGAGGCTAGCACTGGAGTAATATGATAACATATTTTTGGTTCTAGTCAGGATTCTAGCAGCCGTATTTAGCACTAACTGAAGTTTATTTAGTGCTTTATCCGGGTAGCCGGAAAGTAGAGCATTGCAGTAGTCTAACGTAGAAGTAAAAAAAGCATGGATACATTTTTCTGCATCATTTTTGGACAGAAAATTTCTGATTTTTGCAATGTTACGTAGATGGAAAAAAGCTGTCCTTGAAACAGTCTTGATATGTTCGTCAAAAGAGAGATCAGGGTTCAGAGTAACGCCGAGGTCCTTTACAGTTTTATTTGAGACGACGTTACAACCATCAAGATTAATTGTCAGATTCAACAGAAGATCTCTTTGTTTCTTGGGACCTAGAACAAGCATCTCTGTTTTGTCCGAGTTTAAAAGTAGAACGTTTGCAGCCATCCACTTCCTTATTTTTTGGGGCTTCACCATGTTTCATTGAAATGTACAGCTGTGTGTCATCCGCATAGCAATGAAAGTTAACATTATGTTTTCGAATGACATCCCCAAGAGGAAACATATATAGTGAAAACAATAGTGGTCCTAAAACGGAACCTTGAGGAACACCGAAATGTACAGTTGATTTGTCAGAGGACTAACCCTTCACAGAGACAAACTGATATCTTTCCGACAGATAAGATCCAAACCAGGCCAGAACTTGTCCGTGTAGACCAATTTGGGTTTCCAATCTCTCCAAAAGAATGTGGTGATCGATGGTATCAAAGGCAGCACTAAGGTCTAGTAGCACGAGGACAGATGCAGAGCCTCGGTCTGAAGCCATTAAAAGGTAATTTACCACCTTCACAAGTGCAGTCTCAGTGCTATGATGGGGTCTAAAACCAGACTGAAGCATTTCGTATACATTGTTTGTCTTCAGGAAGGCAAGTGAGTTGCTGCGCAACAGCTTTTTCAAAAAAACTTGAGAGGAATGGAAGATTCGATATAGGCCGATAGTTTTTTATATTTTCTGGGTCAAGGTTTGGCTTTTTCAAGAGAGGCTTTATTACTGCCACTTTCAGTGAGTTTGGTACACATCCGGTGGATAGAGAGACGTTTATTATGTTCAACATAGGAAGGCCGAGCACAGGAAGCAGCTCTTTCAGTAGTTTAGTTGGAATAGGGTCCAGTATGCAGCTTGATGGTTTAGAGGCCATGATTATTTTCATCATTGTGTCAAGAGATATAGTAAATATATATAGATATAGATATAGTATACTAAAACACTTAAGTGTCTCTCTTGATCCTAGGTCCTGGCAGAGTTGTGCAGACTCAGGACAGCTGAGCTTTGGAGGAATACGCAGATTTAAAGAGGAGTCCGTAATTTGCTTTCTAATGATCATGATCTTTTACTCAAAGAAGTTCATGAATTTATTACTGCTGAAGTGCATACTRACCGTGGCATGTGCAGAAAGTAGCCCATCACTTTATCCAAATGATCTGTCGATAGTGCTTGCTAATTCAGGCATAAATGTTGTTGAAAACCTTTGCAGTTCTCCATGGCTAACGTTATAGCTTTTCAAAAGTGCGCGGTAGAAAGGACAATCAACACACACTGAGCAGCTCATGTTATAGACAGAAGCATTGCAGAACAATCCAAACTCATCTCTTGGCATGTCCAGCCCATCCATTATCTCAGCCAATCATGGCTAGCGGGAAGGTTCCTTCCTTTTTTCCATGGCTAAACTAGGCTCATAATTTTTTTATATATATTTTTTTATTATAATTAAATTTTATTCATATTTACAGATGGAACACAAGTTTTTAATTAAAGCACATGAAAGTTCACATGTTCCAGAAGTCATCTCTTGTGAAGTAGTGATGTGTGACATACGCCTAGTTCCCTGAMACGAGTCACAAATGTTTCTCTCTGCCAAAAATGAGGGTGTGAACAGTTTGAACAGTTTGGAGTCGCATTGGTTGCAAGGTGGGGGTTTGTTACTGTCYTGACCTTTGCCACCTAGGATATTTGTGTGACCGTTGATGTGACCGTTTGTGTCACCCCTGCTATAGGCCTACAACACATAAATGCCTCCTAGCCTCCCACGCATAAGTCTGTCCCTACCACTAAAACTGAAACTAAATAATAACAAAATGAAATTGGATTTTTTTAAATCAAACTGAAATTGAATAGAACCTAGTAAATAAAGTTTGAAAATGAACTGAAAATAATCTGAATTTCAAATATAATCTAAAAACGAATAGAAAAATCACAAAAYTATAATAACCGTTGTCTGTAATGCACATTCATATTTTTTAAGGAATTTGGTAGCATGACCAATAAAATGCAGAGAGGATTCATTCACACTGATTCAGTTAAGAAGTAAACAATTGAAACCCCTTTTCATATAATCCTTCATTGAATCTCACAACTGTAACATATTGAAAAATGAATAACATCTCAAGTTCTCTGATGAAAGGGAGTGAAGTCACGATTTATGTCAAACTAAAACATTCTGTACGAACATTGTGTCTTTCTCTATCCTCTTTACTCCTGATAATCCATACGGAGAGCAGATCTTTGTGCTGGTTTGTTATGGTTGAAGTGTATGAATGAATGATGAAGGGATCAGCAGAGAGAGAGAGAGAGAGGGAAGAGGGAGTCGAACGGAAGGAGAGAGACGAGCCACTAAGAGCAACCACACATGATGGCCTCAGCTCAGCTTAGCTCCGGCACTCTGTTTCAGAAATGACTAAAATCATAGAAATCATTGATTAAAGTCTCATTTAAAACATGGATTTTCCTAATCCATATACAGTAGATTAATCCATTTATATATCAACGGCTACGGGATAATGACATAGATATGAATAGGGTACACTACCATGACAGTTAAAGACAAGGGCAGTCTAAAAATATGAAAAAGGTGTACATCCTTAAGACTTTGCATCATCTACAACAAACACTCCATCTGAGCACACCTAGCATGTCCTACAACAACATTCCATCAGAGCACACCTAGCATGTCCTACAACAACACTCCATCAGAGCACACCTAGCATGTCCTA
>NW_019942755.1:215058-219918 GCF_002910315.2 Salvelinus sp. IW2-2015 | reverse complement strand
CACCAAACAACATAGACACACCTAGCATGTCCACACAACAACATTCCATCAGAGCACACCTAGCATGTCCTACAACAACATTCAAATCAGAGCACACTGAGTGTGTCCTAAAACAACATCCCATCAGAGCACACCTAGCATGTCCTACAACAAACATTCCATCAGAGCACACCTAGCATGTCCTACAACAACACCTCCATCAGAGCACACCTAGCATTGTCCTACAACAACATCCCATCAGAGCACACCTAGCATGTCTACAACAACATTCCATCAGAGCACACCTAGCATGTCCTACAACAACATCCCATCAGAGCACACCTAGCATGTCTACAACAACATCACATCAGAGCACACCTAGCATGTCCTACAACAACCACTCCATCAGAGCAACTAGCAGTCCTACAACAACATCCATCAGAGCACACCTAGCATGTCCTACAACAAACATTCACATCAGAGCACACCAGCATGGTCCAAACAACATCCCATCAGAGCACACCTAGCATGTCCTACAACAACATCACATCAGAGCACACCTAGCATGTCCTACAACAACACTCCATCAGAGCACACCTAGCATGTCCTACAAACAACATTCCATCAGAGCACACCTAGCATGTCCTACAAACAACATCACATCAGAGCACACCTAGCATGTCCTACAACAACATTCCATCAGAGCACACCTAGCATGTCCTACAACAACAATCCATCAGAGCACACCTAGATGTCTACAACAACACTCCATCAGAGCACACCTCAGTGTCCTACAACAACATTCCATCAGAGCACACCTAGCATGTCCTACAACAACATTCCATCAGAGCACACTAGCATGTCCTACAACAACATTCATCAGAGCACACCTAGCATGTTCTACAACAACATTCCATCAAGAGCACACCTAGTATGTCCTAGAACAACATTCCATCAGAGCACACAGCATGTCCTACAACAACATTCCATCAGAGCACACTAGCATGTCCTACAACAACCATCCATCAGAGCACACCTAGCATGTCCTACAACAACACTCCATCAGAGCACACCTAGCATGTCACAACAACACTCCATCAGAGCACACCTAGCATGTCCTACAACAACACTCCATCAGAGCACACCTAGCTGTCCTACAACAACATCCCATCAAGCACACCTAGCATGTCCTACAACAACAACTCCATCAGAGCACACCGTCGGTGTCCTACACAACACCCATCAAACACACTAGCATGTCTACAAACAACATTCCATCAGAGCACACCTAGCATGTCCTACAACAACACTCCATCAGAGCACCACTAGCATGTCTACAACAACACTCCATCAGAGCACACCTAGCATGTCCTACAACAACAATCCATCAGAGCACACCTAGCATGTCCTACAACAACACTCCATCAGAGCACACCTAACATGTCCTACACAAACAACCATAGCACACCTAGCATTGTCCTACACAACAACATTCCATCAGAGCACACCTAGCATGTCCTACAACAACATTCAATCAGAGCACACTGAGTGTGTCCTAAACAACATCCCATCAGAGCACACCAGCATGTCCTACAACAACATTCCATCAGAGCACACCTAGCATGTCTACACAAACATCCCATCAGAGCACACCTAGCATGTCCTACAACAACATTCCATCAGAGCACACCTAGCATGTCCTACAACAACATCCATCAGAGACAACCTAGCATGTCCTACAACAACACTCCATCAGAGCACACCTAGCATGTCCTACAACAACATCACATCAGAGCACACCTAGCATGTCCTACAACAACACTCCATCAGAGCACACCTAGCAGTTCCTACAACAACATTCAATCAGAGCACACCTAGCATGTCCTACAACAACATCACATCAGAGCACACCTAGCATGTCCACAACAACATTCCATCAGAGCACACCTAGCATGTCCTACAACAACATTCCATCAGAGCACACCTAGCATGTCCTACAACAACATTCCATCAGAGCACACCTAGCATGTCCTACAACAACATTTCATCAGAGCACACCTAGCATGTTCTACAACAACATTCCATCAGAGCACACCTGCATGTCCTACAACAACATTCCATCAAAGCACACCTAGCATATTCCTAGAAACAACATTCCATCAAAAGCACACCTAGCATGTCCTACAAACATTCCCATCAGAGCACACCTAGCATGTCCTACGAACAACACTCCATCAGAGCACACCTAGCATGTCCTACAACAACATCCCATCAGAGCACACCTAGCATGTCCTCAACAACACTCCATCAGAGCACACCGTCGGTGTCCTACAACAACATTCATCAGAGCACACCTAGCATGTCCTACAACAACAATCCATCAGAGCACACTGAGTGTGTCCTACAACAACATCCCATCAGAGCACACCTAGCATGTCCTACAACAACACTCCATCAGAGCACACCTAGCATGTCCTACAACAACACTCCATCAGAGCACACCTAGCATGTCCTACAACAACATCCATCAGAGCACACCTAGCATGTCCTACAACAAACCTCCATCAGAGCACACCGTCGTGTCCTACAACAACAATTCCATCAGAGCACACCTAGCATGTCCTACAACAACACTCCATCAAGCACACCTAGCATGTCTACAACAACAATCCATCAGAGCACACCTAGCATGTCCTACAACAACAATCCATCAGAGCACACCTAGCATGTCCTACAACAACATTCCATCAGAGCACCTAGCATGTCCTACAACAACACTCCATCAGAGCACACCGTCGGTGTCCTACAACAACATTCCATCAGAGCACACCTAGCATGTCCTACAAAACAATCCATCAGAGCACACCGTCGTGTCCTACAACAACAATCCATCAGAGCACACCTAGCATGTCCTACAACAACATCCATCAGAGCACACCTAGCATGTCCTACAACAACAATCCATCAGAGCACACCTAGCATGTCCTACAACAACATCCATCAGAGCACACCTAGCATGTCCTACAAACAACACTCCATCAGAGCACACCGTCGGTGTCCTACAACAACATCCATCAGAGCACACTAGCATGTCTAAACAAACAACTCCATCAGAGGACACCTAGCATGTCCTACAACAACACTCCATCAGAGCACAACCTAGCATGTCCTAAAACAACACTCCATCAGAGGACACCTAGCATGTCCTACAACAACACTCCATCAGAGCACACCTAGCATGTCCTACAACAACACTCCATCAGAGGACACCTAGCATGTCCTACAAAACAACACTCCATCTGAGCACACCGTCGGTGTCCTACAACAACAATCCATCAGAGCACACCTAGCATGTCCTACAACAACAATCCATCAGAGCACACCGTCGGTGTCCTACAACAACAATCCATCAGAGCACACCTTAGCATGTCCTACAACAAACAATCCATACGACACACTAGCATGTCCTACAACAACAATCCATCAGAGCGCACACCTAGATGTCCTACAACAACCAATCCATCAGAGCACACCTAGCATGTCTACAACAACACTCCATCAGAGCACACCTAAGCATGTCCTACAACAACACTCCATCAGAGCACACCTAGCATGTCCTACAACAAACACTCCATCAGAGCACACCGTCGGTGTCCTACAACAACACTCCATCAGAGCCACACCTAGCATGTCCTACAAACAACACTCCATCTAGAGCACACCTAGCATTCCTACAACAACACTCCATCAGAGCACACGCTAGCATGCTTCCTATACTGTATATGATATACATTACATGTGTTATGAAAGGAGTGGGGATATTTAGCAAAACGGTTTTATGCGCTGACTGAACAGGGATGTAATGAACACGAGGGGAGACAGAGAGCTTACTGTATATGATATACATTACATGTGTTATGAAAGGAGTGGGGATATTTAGCAAAACGGTTTTATGCGCTGACTGAACAGGGATGTAATGAACACGAGGGGAGACAGAGAGCTGGTTTCAAGTGCAGGGCGCAKCAGGTGTTTATTGCAAAGGACCACAGGAGGAGGCAGGTAGCTGGGTCCAGGGTCAGGCAGAAGGTCATACACAGGGGGTCCAAAAGGCAACAGTACAGGCAGGGAAAAGGCTAGTAACATAGTCCGGGAGATCAGGTAATAGGTAGATAACAGGAAATCTGATAGGCTAAAGTACAGGCAGGGAATAGGCAAAAACTATCATACACAGGAGGAGTAAATTAATTAAGGGCAAAAACAACACTCCAAAAGATATGTGTCACAAAACAAACAATACCTCACAGTGATGGGGTGCAAAGAACTGAACTAAATAGTGTGTGATAATGACATACAGGTGTGTGAACAGGTGATTAGAATTCAGGTGATTGGGATCTGGAGAGTGAACTGCGCTCAGGGGATCTAGTTGTTTGAGAGTGTGAGCTGGAAAGTGAGCTGGAAAGTGAGCTGCGTTCAGGGGATCTACATGTTTGAGGGTGTGAGTTGGAAGCAGACGTTACAGGGGACTGATTATGTTTTATTTAACCAAAAATGTCAAACTGGTTCCGGCTGGTCTCCTGAAGAAATTACGAGTCCTCATTGTCCAAGACGAGCCAAGACCAGATCAAAATGTATCCAAGACAGAGACACTCAGACACTCGAGCACTACAACACACACACACACATCTTGTTGGTTCTCTGCCACTGTTCAGATGACCTAAGCAGTAGAGCTGTGTGTAATCAGCTGACTGATGAGGAAGGGAATTCTATTGATCCCATCACAGACAATTACTGATAGAGGTATGGCTATACGGGAGTCACACACTCAGGTAAGCCAGCACACATACACAAACACACACACACACACACACACACACACACACA
>NW_019942755.1:198135-215048 GCF_002910315.2 Salvelinus sp. IW2-2015 | reverse complement strand
ACACACACACACACACACACACACACACACACACACACATACACACACACACACACACAACGAGAAGTCAAAGAAGTAGATAAGATCAAGAATGGGGTCTAGCAGTAAAAAGAATGATACAGTTTAACACCTTTATAGAAACGTGTTGAAAGGTGCAAAAGGTTCTGTCCAAATCCGTATCCATGGTAACCGATTATTCCTACCCACAATCCGTGAAAGACAGTCTCCACAGTAACGGTGGAATATGAGGGCTGTGATGATCACACATTCAGTTCAATTCCATCTCAGCAGCGCTGTATTAGCAGAGATGGGAAAAGCAATAAATAGATAACCAGATATGAACACATAAATTAGATAGCCCATCACTGATTAACCAGTGTTCTGAATCTGTCAGCCCGCTTTGTTGCTGTTCTGAGTTTATTGAAGTGTGTGGGTGGGAAGTGGTGTGTGGCCTCTCTCATTCCACTAATGATCCCAGCGGGTATCCATTACCTCTAGGCTTTCTGGGAAAGCACTCTTTGGTCAAGATCCACCACCCATTGTCTGCCAATCACTGCTTTCTCTATCTCAGCATCCATCGATCCATCTCACTCCCTCCCTCTCTCTCTCTCACTCTCTCTCTCTCCTAGCGTGTTGGAGTGTGTAGCCCTGGATCAGATGAAATATGACTGTGATACATCTTGATGCCTTTTTCCTCTCATGAGATATAATTACACATTTGAAAGGATATATATTTTGTTACCACGGAAACACATACTGCAGCCCACCACTGTCTATATTCATTATAAAACATGTTTGCCTTTTGATATTGGATGGCAGGTGTGTGTTTGTGTGTGGGTGTGTGTGCGCATGCCTGAAAGAAGTCTTCAGGGGTCCGAAAAGAACTGTTCAGAAATGAATCTGTGGCTCTCCCACTCGACACGAAATACATGAATACATTTAACAGAGGCCGTTCAGAATGGACCGAGGACAGTCAGTCCCATGCCAATAAGGCCCATGCTAGTTCAGATCTGATAGGAGAGACAGAGAGAGAGAGAACAGAACAGAGAGACACAGAGAGAGAGAGAGAGAGAGAGAGAGAGAGAGGAGAGAGAGAGAGAGAGAGAGAGAGAAGAGAGAGAGAGAGAGAGAGAGAGAGAGAGAGAGAGAGAGAGAGAGAGAGAGAGAGAGAGAGAGAGAGAGAGAGAGAGAGAGAGAGATGGGTGGATGGGGATGAGGATAGCTCCTCATGTGAGAGTTACTGTTCAGCTGTCGGAGATGTGAGAGTCACTGCCTGTCGGAGATGTGAGAGTCACTGTTCAGCTGTCGGAGATGTGAGAGTCACTGTTCAGCTGTCGGAGATGTGAGAGTCACTGTTCAGCTGTCGGAGATGTGAGAGTCATGTTCAGCTGTGGAGATGTGAGAGTCACTGTTCAGCTGTCGGAGATGTGAGAGTCACTGTTCAGCTGTCGGAGATGTGAGGTCACTGTTTCAGCTGTCGGAGATCGTGAGAGTCACTGTTCAGTGTCAGGAATGTTGAGAGTCACTGTTCGGCTGTCGGAGATGTGAGAGTCACTGTTCAGCTGTCGAAGATGTGAGAGTCACTGTTCAGCTGTCGGAGTGTTGTAGAGTATGTCACTTGTGAGATGTCACTGTTCAGCTGTCGGAGATGTGAGAGTCAGTCGTTCAGGAATCACTGTTCAGGTGGAGATGAAGTCGACGCCAGTTCACTGTTCAGGCTGCGGAGATGTGAGAGTCACTGTTCAGGCTGTCGGAGATGTGAGAGTCACTGTTCAGCTGTCGGAGATGTGAGAGTCACTGTTCAGCTGTCGGAGATGTGAGAGTTACTGTTCTGTCGGAGATGGAGAGTCACTGTTCAGCTGTCGGAGATGTGAGAGTCACTGTTCAGCTGTCGGAGATGTGAGAGTCACTGTTCAGCTGTCGGAGATGTGAGAGTCACTGTTCAGCTGTCGGAAGTGTGGAGTCACTGTTCAGCTGTCGGAGATGTAGAGTCACTGTTCAGCTGTCGGAGATGTGAGAGCTAAATGCATCAGAACATTGCTTATTGCCCTAAAGGCTCTGCGAAAATTGTAGAGATTTCAATATTTATAAAGGAAATATTAAGGAGACAAGCTTAGGCCTAGAAGAGAACAGAGAGACAGAGAGACAGAGAACAGAGACAGAGACAGACAGAGAGACAGCAGACAGAGAGACAGAGAGACAGAGAGCAGCTTAGGCTAGCCCTAGATAGACAGAGAGACAGAGAGACAGGCTTAGCCCTAGAGAGACAGAGAGACAGAGAGAACAGAGAGACAGGCTTAGGCGCTAGCCCTAGAGAGACAGAGAGACAGAGAGACAGGCTTAGGCCTAGAGAGACAAGAGAGACAAAGAGACAGAGAGACAGGCTTAGGCCTAGCCTAGAGAGACAGAGAGACAGAGAGACAAGGTTAGGCCTAGCCCTAAGAGACGAGAGACAGACGAGAGAGAGACACGAGACAGGAGCAGAGACGAGACACAGTAGGCCATAGCCAAGAGAGGCACAAGAGGAAAGAGAGAAGAGACAGAGAGACAGAGAGACAAAGAGACAGAGAACAACGAAATAGGGAGAGAGAGAGACAGAGACAGCTTAGGCTAGCCCAGAGAGACAGAGGGACAGAGAGAGAGAGATGACAGAGAGACAGAGAGACGAGAAGACAAGCTTAGGCCTAGCCTAGAGAGACAAGAGAGACAGAGAGACAGCTTAGCGCTAGAGGCAGAGAGCAGACGTTAGCCCTAGCCAAGGAGACAGAGAGACAGGAGAGAGAGAGAGAACAGAGAGACAGAGAGACAGAGAGACGAGAGACCGAGAGAGCAGAGCCTTAGCCCTAGAGAGACAGAGAGACAGAGAACAGGCTTAGCCAGAGTAGACGAGAGACAGAGCGAGAGACACAGAGAGAGAGAGACAGGCTTAGCCCTAGAGAGACAGAGAGACAGAGAGACAGAGAGACAGAGAGACAGAGAGACAGAGAGACAGAGAGAGAGAGAGACAGGACGCTTAGCCTAGAGAGACAGAAGAACAGGCTAGCCTAGAGAAACAGAGAGACCGAGAGACGGCTTAGCCCTAGAGAACAGAGAGACAGAGAGACAGAGAGACAGAGAGACAGAAGAGACAGGCCTAGCCCTAGAGAGACGAGAGACAAAGAGATCAGAGAGACCGAGAGACACGGCTAGCCCTGAGAAGCAGAGAGAAGACAGACCGAGACAGAGCAGACGACGAGAGGTATGACCTTAGAGTAGCACAAGTAGTAGAAGAGGAGAACAAAGAGACAGGCAGGCGTGTTAGCCTACAGAGAGAACAGGGCTTAGCCCTAGAGAGACAGGCTGGAGAGACAGAGAGACGAGAGAGACAGGAGAGACAGGTCGTTAGCCCTCAGAGAGACAGAGAGAACATAGAGAGGAGAGAGACAGGCTTGCCCTAGAGAGACGACATGAGACGATGAGAGGACAGAGAGAAGCTTAGCCCTAGAGAGACAGAGGAGAACGAGGCTTGAGCCCTAGAGAGACAGAGGAGACAGAGAGACAGAGAATGAACAGAGAGAGCAGCTAGCCTAGAGAGACAGGCAGCTTAGCCCCTAGAGGACAGAGAGACAGCTTTAGCCTAGAGAGACAGAGAGACGCATTGCAGAGTACATAGAGAGACAGAGGACAATGGAGGTGGCGGCTTAGCCCTAGAGAGACAGAAGAGACAGCTTCAGCCCGTAGAAGAGACAGAGAGTACAGGGGAGAGACAGGAGAGACAGAAGAGACAGGCCTTAGCCTAGAGCAGACAGGAGAGACAGAGGAGACAGAGGAGACATCTAGAGAGAACAAGAGAGACAAGGCCTTGAGCCCGCTAGGAGAAGCAGCAGAGAGACAGGCTTAGCCCCTAGAGAGACAAGAGAGGCAGAGAAGACAGATAGCAGGAACTAGCCTAAGAGAGACAAGAGAGAAGCAGAGAGACAACCAGGCATTAGCCCTAGTAAGAGAACGAGAGGAGCAGAGAGACAGCGTAGCCCTTAGGGAGAGAGGAGAAGACAGAGATAACAGATAGACAGAAGAGACAGGAGACAGAGAAGAGAGAGAGGATGTGACGTACGCCATTGTTCCTGAATGGATGTCTTTATACTTGTCAGATAGGCTGCAATACAGATATAGGCAGGCTTACAAAAAGAGGCTCATTTGTTAATTTTCAATCAGAATATTTTATATAAAGATAAGCATTTGTATTTTTAGATTAAAGGACTAACTCTGGTAGTCCTAAAACATTCTTCCTCACCTCAAGTTCAGCTTAATAATATCCATACAACACCACACCTTCACAGAAGTTTCTAAACTTTATTAGGGTAATATCAAAAGTAAGTCAAGTCATTATTTATAGGGAAATGTGAACAGGTTATTATATTGTGGCATTAAATTAAGTTTTGCATCTTGCCCTCTGGTTTTTACTTTTCATGGTTTGAGTGAAAGTAGCATAGTAGACCTATCCGGTAATTCTATTATGTTGAGACAAACACAACATTACAGCTGGAACTTCATTTGGCCAAAGAAAATGGCTCAATAGAATGAAACCTTCAAAAGGCTTTTGAGCAGGCTATTATCAAAGCTAATACCAACAAAGTAACATGCCTACCGTAGGTCTACCCAACAAATATAAGCAATAGGCTAATCAAATCAAATTGTATTGGTCACATACACATATTTAGCAGATGATATTGCGGGTGTAGCGAAATGACTGTGTTCCTAGCTCCAACAATATCTAACAATTCACAACAATACACACAAATCTCAAAGTAAAATTGTTATTTATTTTGCAACAGGCCTACTTTTAACCGTAAACTAAATACAGAGCACAAAATTAAAAGGAAAGAACTTAATTTATCCAAGAAAATACACCATATGACCAAAAGTATGTGGACACCTGCTTGTCAAACATCTCATTCCAAAATCATGGGCATTAATATGGAGTTTGTCCCCCCTTTGCTGCTATAACAGCCTCCACTCTTCTGTGAGGGCTTTCCACTGGATGTTGGAACATTGCTGCTGGGACTTGCTTCCATTCAGCGACGCATTAGTGAGGTTGGCACTGATGTTGGGCGATTAGGCCTGGCTCACAGTCAGCGTTCCAATTCTTCCCAAAGCTGTTCGATGGGGTTGGGGTCAAGTTCTTCCACACCAATCTCAACAAACCAGTCTGTATGGATCTCGCTTTACAACACTCCAGCCGACGCTTGGCATTGCGCATGGTGAACTAGGCTCGGCCATGGAGCTCCTGACAAACAGGTATTGTGCTGACGTTGCTTCCAGAGGCAGTTTGGAACTTGGTAGTGAGTGTTGCAAACGAGGACAGATGATATTTATGCACTAAGCGCTTCAGCACTCGGCGGTCCCGTTCTGTGAGCTTGTGTGGCCTACTACTTTGCGGCTGAGCCGTTGTTGCTCCTAAACGTTTACACTTCACAATAACAGCACTTACAGTTGACCGGGGGAGCTCTAACAGGACAGAAATTTGACACTGACTTGCTGGAAAGGTGGCATCCTATGACGGTGCCATATTGAAAGTCACGGAGCTCTCAGTAAGGCAATTCTACTGCCAATGTTTGTCTATGGAGATYKCATGGCTGTGTGCTCGATTTTAAACACCTGTAAGCAACGGGTGTGGCTGAAATAGCCGAATTCCCGAATTTGAAGGGGTGWCCAAATACTTTTGTATATATACAGTTGTGGCCAAAAGTTTTGAGATTGACACAAATATTAATTTCCACAAAGTTTGCTGCTTCAGTGTCTTTAGATATTTTTGTCAGATGTTACTATGGAATACTGAAGTATAATTACAAGTATTTCATAAGTGTCAAAGACTTTTATTGACAATTACATGAAGTTGATGCAAAGAGTCAATATTTGCAGTGTTGACCGTTCTTTTTTAAGACCTCTGCAATCCGCCCTGGCATGCTGTCAATTAACTTCTGGGCCACATCCTGACTGATGGCAGCCCATTCTTGCACAATCAATGCTTGGAGTTTGTCAGAATTTGTGGGGTTTTGTTTGTCCACCCGCCTCTTGAGGATTGACCACAAGTTCTCAATGGGATTAAGGTCTGGGGAGTTTCCTGGCCATGGACCCAAAATATTGATGTTTTGTTCCCCGAGACACTTAGTTAGCCTTATGGCAAGGTGCTCCATCATGCTGGAAAAGGCATTGTTCATCACCAAACTGTTCCTGGATGATTGGGAAAAGTTGCTCTCGGAGGATGTGTTGGTACCATTCTTTATTCATGGCTGTGTTCTTAGGCAAAATTGTGAGTGAGCCCACTCCCTTGGCTGAGAAGCAACTCCACACATGAATGGTCTCAGGATGCTTTACTGTTGGCATGACACAGGACTGATCATGTGTGGAGTTGCTCACCTTGTCTTCTCCGGATGCCCCAAACAATTAGAAAGGGGATTCATTAGAGGAAATGACTTTACCCCAGTCCTCAGCAGTCCGATCCCTGTACCTTTTGCAGAATATCAGTCTGTCCCTGATGTTTTTCCTAGAGAGAAGTGGCTTCTTTGCTGCCCTTCTTGACACTAGTCCATTCTCCAAAAGTCTTCGCCTAACTGTGCATGCAGATGCACTCACACCTGCCTGCCGCCATTCCTGAGCAAGCTCTGTACTGGTGGTGCCCCGATCCCGCAGCTGAATCAACTTTAAGAGATGGTCCTGGCGCTTTCTGGACTTTCTTGGGCGCCCTGAAGCCTTCTTCACAACAATTGAACCACTTTCCTTGAAGTTCTTGATGATCCGATAAATGGTTGATTTAGGTGCAATCTTACTGGCAGCAATATCCTTGCCTGTGAAGCCCTTTCTGTGCAAAGCAATGATGACGGCACGTGTTTCCTTGCAGGTAACCATGTTTGACAGAGGAAGAACAATGATTCCAAGCACCACCCTCCTTTTGAAGCTTCCAGTCTGTTATTCGAACTCAATCAGCATGACAGAGTGATCACCAGCCTTGTCCTCGTCAACACTCAAGAGAATCAAGAGAATCACTGACATGATGTCAGCTGGTCCTTTTGTGGCAGGGCTGAAATGCAGTGGAAATATTTTTGGGGGATTCAGTTAATTTGCATGGCAATAAGGGACTTTGCAATTAATTGCAATTCATCTGATCACTCTTCATAACATTCTGGAGTAAATGCAAATTGCCATCATACAAACTGAGGCAGCAGACTTTGTGAAAATTAATATTTGTGTCATTCTCAAAACTTTTGGCCACGACTGTAGTGTATCTCAACAAAATGAAACATAAAAACTATTTAAAGAGCCGGTTTAGATTATTAAGTAGACATACAATAATAATAATAATAATAATAATAATAATGATGATAATAATAATAATAATAATGTTAAAAATGATAATAATAACAATGACAATAATGACAATACTGATAATAATGATAATAATAATAACAATGATAATAATAATGATGATAACAATAATAATAATGACAATAATGATAATGATGGTAATAATGATAAAGATGATAATAATAATAACAATAACAATAACAATAATAATGTTAATAATGATAATAATGATAATGATAATAATAATAATGATGATACCAAAAATAATAATGACAATAATGATAATGATGGTAATAATGATAATGATGATAATAATAATAACAATAACAATAATAATGTTAATAATGATAATAATGATAATAATGATAATAATGATAATGATAATAATAATAATGTTAATCATGTTAATGATAATAATAATAATAACAATAATAACAATAATAATAATGTTGATAATAAGAATAATAATGTTAATAAGAAAAATAATATCAATAATATCAATTATAATGATAATAATAATAATAACAATAATAATGATAATAGATTATATCATGAATGATCATAAATGGAATAATAAAAAAAGATAATAACCATGTAAGTTATACACCACCCACACACACAATATCACACACAGTCACAACACACACACACACGAAACACAACACTAGTCATGCAACACCTACACAATCATCCACAAGCAACACACACACAGCAGTTTGCACGACTACACCACAGCACACATCGTCACACACACACACACACACACACACCACACACAACACACAGCACACACACGCCTGCTGCAGCGCGGCGCGTAGGGCAGGCTCTAGCGCCCCGTGAGCGAAGTTAAGAGCATTGCACACGCAGACTGCTCCGTCTCACAAAGGACGGCACCACACACAGTATTGCCAACGCTAAGAACCGTATAGAGCCGCAGAGAACAGACCGAAGATATCAAGTACGCAGTAGATGAAAAATCCTATTTTCCTTAACCCCTAACCCTAACCCTAACCTGTACTATTACCCTTACCCTAATTCCTAACCTTAACCCTAAACCTAACCCTAGCTCCTAACCCTAAAGCTAATTCTAACCCTAACACTAATTCTAACATTAACCCTAAACCCCCTAGAAATAGCATTTGATCTTGTGGGGACCAACAAAATGTCCCCAGTTAGTCAAATTTTTGATTGTTGACTATTCTTGTGGGGACTTCTGGTCCGCTCACGCACACACATAGATATGCACACACAAACACACCATACATCATGTGGATCAGAAAACTCCTCTCCCAAAAGTCTCTGCATTTCTTGGAAACTGTCATTATACAGAAGTTCTAGTTTCTGAAAAGCTTTCTCTTCCAAAAAGGAAAAAGAAATCTTCAGGGAGCATATTGAAATGTCTTGATATACATTTTTATATAGTGTCAGCAATACTCAACTTACCTCTAATCAAAAAAAGTCAACTTCCAAACTTAACTTTTTCTCAATGTGAAAGTGTTACTTTGACAGAAATCTCTGAAAAAAGTACCATTGACATTTTACCTATTCATCACCTTACAGTGATGACACCTAAAGAGTTTACCATCAATGTAAGATGGCGCCGGAGCAGAAGGCAGACGTTTTACATGACCCAAACAATTGTATTTTTTGTTCATTTATCTGCGTTGTTTG
Source organism: Salvelinus sp. IW2-2015 (assembly GCF_002910315.2). Lineage (NCBI taxonomy): Eukaryota > Metazoa > Chordata > Actinopteri > Salmoniformes > Salmonidae > Salvelinus > Salvelinus sp. IW2-2015. The sequence continues at coordinate 206,033 of NW_019942755.1, read as the reverse complement.
TAACTTGTTTTTTTTCTCTTTTTGTACATAATGTTTCCGCTACCTTCTCTTAGGACCGAAAATAACTTCTAGACATCAGGACTGCGATTACTGTAACGAAAGTCGTCGGGAGAAGGAGAGGAGGACCAAACTGCAGCGTGGTACGTATCCATAATACTTTTAGTCAAAAATGAATACACAAACAAAAACAACAAAACGACCAACGAACAGTTCTGATAGGTGCAACAAACACTAACCAGAAAATAACCACCCACAAACACAAGTGGGAAAACAGGCTACCTAAGTATGGCTCTCAATCAGAGACRACGATAGACAGCTGCCTCTGATTGAGAACCATACCAGGCCAAACACATAGAAACAGAAAACCTAGACCTACAACATAGAATACCCACCCACATCACACCCTGACCAAACTAAAAATAGAAACATACAAAGCAATCTACGGTCAGGGCGTGACAATTACTCACCACGGACTAGCAGAATCCTGACTCTGACGTGCCCGAGGCGGAGGATATACAGCCCCTCGGGAACAGGCCCCGACCCCAGTGATCTGCGTGAAGAGGAGGCAGAGAAAGAGAGGCCGGACAGCGGGCTGCCTTCTGAGAAGTTGGAGGCGATCGAATAAACCCCCACTCTCCTCAATTCTGCTAGCAAACATGCAATCTTTTGGACAACAAAATGGACGAGTTACTGTGAAGATTAAACTACCAACGGGACATTAAAAACTGTAACATCTTATGCTTCACGGAGTCGTGTCTGGACGATGACAATATTAACATACAGCTGGCTGGTTACACGATGTGCCGGCAGGATAGAACAGCGGCGTCTGGTAAGACAAGGGGCGGCGGTCTATGTATTTTTGTAAACAACAGYTGAGCACGATATCTAATGAAGTCTCAAGTTATTGCTCGCCTGATGTAGAGTTTCTCATGATAAGCTGTAGACCACACTACCTACAGAGAGAGTTTTCATCTGTATTCTTTGTAGCTGTTTACATGCCACCACAGTCAGAGGCTGGCACTAAGATAGCATTTAATGAGCTGTATTCCGCCATAAGAAAACAAGAAAATGATCAATAAGAGGCGGCGCTTCTATTAGCCAGGGACTTTAATGCAGGGAAACTTAAATCAGTTTTACCAAATTTCTATCAGCATGTTACATGTGCAACCAGAGGGAAAATAACTCTGGACCACCTACAGTATACTCCACACACAGAGATGCATACAAAGCTCTCCCTTGCCTTCCATTTGGCAATTCTGTCCATAATTCCATCCTCCTGATTCTTGCTTACAAGCAAAAATTAAAGCAGGAAGCATCAGTGACAAGATCAATAAAAAAGTGGTCAGATGAAGCAGATGCTAAACTACAGGACTGTTTTGCGAGCACAGACTGGAATATTTTCCAGGATTCCTCCAATGGCATTGAGGAGAACACCATATCTGTCATTGGCTTCATCAATAAGTGCATCGATGAACGTGCGTACATACCCCAACCAGAAGCCATGGATTACAGGCAGYATCCGCACTGAGCTAAAGGCTAGAGCTGCCGCTTTCAAATCCTAATTGGGATGTTGAGTTTTATGTTCCTTTTGATGGCATAGAAAGCCCATCTTGCCTTATCTCTTAGATCGTTCACAGCCTTGTTGAGGTTACCGGTGGTGTTGATGTTGAGGCCGAGATAGGTGGAATTCTTTGTGTGTTCTAGGGCAATGGTGTCTAGATAGAATATGTATTTGTTGTCCTGGCAACTGGACCTTTTTTGGAACACCATTATTTTTGTCTTACTGAGATTTACTGTCAGGGCCTGACAGAATCTGTGCAGAAGATCTAGGTGCTGCTGTAGGCCCTCATTGGTTGGGGACTGTAGCACCAGATTATCAGCAAATAGTACAAATTTGACTTCAGAGTCTAGTAAGGTGAAGCTGGGTGCTGCAGACTGTTCTAGCTCCCCCGCCATTTCATTGATATATTAGATACACCCTGCTAGTACTGGGTCAGACCTCCCTTTGCCTCTAGAACAGCCTGAATTCTTCAGGACATGGAAATGTTGCTCAACTGGTATCAAGAGACCTAACCTGTGCCATTAAAACATTCACAACACGATTACACCACGACAAGGCAAGATGGGGCCATGGACTCATGTTTCTTATGATAAATCCTGACTCTGCCATCAGCATGACGCAACAGGAACCAGGATTTGTCTGACCAGGTAATGTTTTACAGTCCTCAATTGTCCCGTGTTGATGATCCCGTGCAGACTGGAGCCACTTCTACTTGTTTTTAGCAGATAGGAGTGGAACTCGGTGTGATCATCTGCCATGACAAGGAAAGGGAAAGGGGGATACCTAGTCAGTTGTACAAATGAATGAATTCAACTGAAATGTGTCTTCCGCATTTAACCCTTCTGAWTCAGACCGACGAGTTGTACGTTTCAAGATGCCATTCTGCTCACCACTGTTGTACTGCGTCGATATTTGCCTGTTTGTGGCCCGCCTGTTAACTTGCTCAATTCTTGCCATTTTCCGACCTTTCATCAACTTGCTGTTTTCGCACACAGGACTGCCGCTGACTGGATGTTTTTTGTTTGTTGCACCATTCTTGGTAAACCCTAGACACTGTTGTACGTGAAAAGCCCAGGAGGCTAGCCGTATTTGAGATACTGGAACTGGCGCCTGGCACCGACGATCATACAAAGCTCAAAGTTGCTTAGGTCACTCGTTCTGCCCATTCTAACATTCAATCAAACAGTAACTGAATGCCTCGATTTATAGTGTATACTGTGCAGGTGGGTGGGGCTCAAGCTGCATCGCTGTCTCACCCCATGGCGCTTAGGAAAGAAATCAGTGTGTTTATTGGCAATTTTAACTCCACACTTATTGTTTGTGTACATTGATTTTATAATGTTGTATGTTTTTCCCCCAACACTACTTTMCATCATTATGTAAAGCAGACCCTCATGCCAAATTGAGTCAAAAGCTTTTTTGAAAACAACTAAGCAAGAGAATACTTTGTTTTTGTTTTGTTTGTTTGTAAATTAGGGTGTATACACTACCGGTCAAAAGTTTTAGAACACCTACTCATTCAAAGATTTTTCTTATTTGTGATATTTTCTACCTTGTAGAATAATAGTGAAGACATCAAAACTATTTAATAACACATATGGAATCATGTAGTAACCCCAAAAATATAAATGTATTTTATAATTGACATTGAAATAGCCACCCCTTGCCTTGATGACAGCTTTGCACACTCTTGGCATTCTCTCAACCAGCTTCACGAGGAATGCTTTTCCAACAGTCTTGAAGGAGTTCCCACATATTCTGAGCACCTGTTGGCTGCTTTTCCTTCACTCTGCGGTCCGACTCATCCCAAACCATCTCAATTTGGTTGTGGTCGGGGATTGTGGAGGCCAGGTCATCTAATGCAGCACTCAATCACTCTCCTACTTGGTAAAATAGCCCTTACACAGCCTGGAGGTGTGTTTTGGGTCATTGTCCTGTTGAAAAACAAATGATAGTCCCACTAAGCCCAACCAGATAGGATGACGTATCGATGCAGAATGCTGTGGTAGCCACACTGGTTATGTGTGCCTTGAATTCTAAATAGTGTCACCACTGACAGTGTCACCAGCTAAGCTCCCCCACACCATAACATCTCCTCCTCCATGCTTCACGGTGGGAAATGCAGAGATCATCCGTTCACCCACACCGCGTCTCACAACGACATGGCGGTTGGAACCAAAAATCTCTAATGTCCATTACTTGTGTTTCTTGGCCCAAGCAAGTCTCTTGTTCCTATTGGTGTCCTTTAGTAGTGGTTTCTTTGTAGCAATTCGATCATGATGGCCTGATTCACGCAGTCTCCTCTGAACAGTTGATGTTGAAATGTGTCTGTTACTTGAACTCTGTTAAGCATTTATTTGGGTTGCAATTTCTGAGGCTGGTAACTCTAATGAACGTATCCTCTGCAGCAGAGGTAACTCTGGGTCTTCCATTCCTGTGGCGGTCCTCATGAGATCCAGTTTCATCATAGCGCTTGATGGATTTTGCGACTCCACTTTCAAAGTTCTTGAAATTTTCCGTATTGACTGACCTTCACGTCTTAAAGTAATGATGAACTGTTGTTTCTCTTTGCTTATTTGAGCTGTTCTTGCCATAATATGGACTTGTTCTTTTACCAAATCGGGTTACGGTATCTTTTGTTTACTCCCCCACCTTGTAACAACACAACTGACTGGCTCAAATGCATAAAGAATGAAATAATTCCACAAATGAACTTTTAAGAACGCACACCTGTTAGTTGAAATGCATGACTACCTCATGAAGCTGGTTGAGAGAATGCCAAGAGTGTGCAAAGCTGTCATCAAGGCAAAGGGTGGCTATTTGAAGAATCTGAAATATAAAATATGTTTTGATTWGKTTTTTTTGGTTACTAAGTGATTCCATATGTGTTATTTCATAGTTTTTATGTTTTCACTATTATTCTACAATGTAGAAAATAGTAAAAATATAGAAAACCCTTGAATGAATAGGTGTCCTAAAACTTTTGACCGGTGGTGTACGTGGTCTGGTGTACGTGGTCTGTTGTACGATATTTTGGTMAGAAGCCAATTTGATATTTGCTCAGGACATTGTTTTCACTGAAGAAATGTTGGAGTATGCTGTTGAGGATATTGCAGAGGATTTTTCCAAGGTTAGTGTTCGTGCAGATTTGACAGTAAATTATTGGGGTCAAATGTGTCTACACTTTTGTGGATTGGGGTGATCAGACCCTGGTTCCAAATACTGGGGAAGATGCCAGGGCTAAGGATAGTGTGGAAGAGTTTAATAACAATAGCAAATTTGAATTTGTGGTCTGTATATTTCATCATTTCATTTAGGATACCATCAACACCACAGTSWCACGCCCGTTGGAATGAATGGACCAAGGCGCAGCGTGYGTRGAGTTCCACATGTTTTCATAAATGAAACTCACCAAAAACAATACAGAACAAACGAAACGTGAAGTAAATGCAGTGTTCACAGGCACTACACAAAAACGAGATCCCACGAACAGGTGGGAAAAGGCTGCCTAAATATGATCCCCAATCAGAGACAACRATAGACAGCTGCCTCTGATTGGGAACCATGCCAGGCCAACATAGAAAAGTAAAACTAGAATACCCACCCTAATCACACCTTGACCTAACCAAATAGAGAAATAAAAGAATCTCTAAGGTCAGGGCGTGACAAACAGGCCTTTTTGGGTTGGAGGGTTTGTATTTTGTCCTGTAGCTCATCCAATGTAAATGGAGATTCCAGTGGGTTCTGGTAGTATTTAATAGCTGATTTTAAGTTTTGATAATGATAATGTACAGTCGAAGTCAAAAGTTTACATACACCTTAGCCAAATAAATGTCAACTCAGTTTTTCACAATTCCTGACGTTTATTCCTAGTAAAAATTCCCTGTCTTAGGTCAGTTAGGATCACCACTTTATTTTCAGAATGTGAAATGTCAGAATAATAGTAGAGAGAATGATATATTTCAGCTTTTATTTCATTCAACACATTCCCAGAGGGTCAGAATTTTACATACACTCAATTAGTATTTGGTAGCATTGCCTTTAAATTGTTCAACTTGGGTCAAACGTTTCGGGTAGCCTTCCACAAGCTTCACACAGTAAGTTGGGTGAATTTTGGCCCATTCCTCCCGACAGAGCTGGTATAACTGAATCAGGTTTGTAGGCCTCCTTGCTCGCACACGCGTTTTCCGTTCTGCCCACAAATGTTCTATGGGACTGAGGTCAGGACTTTGTGATGGCCACTCCAATACCTTGACTTTGGTGTCCTTAAGCCATTTTGCCACAACTTTGGAAGTATGCTTGGGGTCATTGTCCATTTGGAAGACCCATTTGCGACCAAGCTTTAACTTCCTGACTGATGTCTTGAGATTTTGCTTCAATATATCCACATCCTTTTCCTAAGTGACTCCAACCTAAGTGTATGTAATCTTGACTTCAACTGTACATGTTTTTGCGTTGGTTTCTTTGTTACATGGAGATTGATTTGATTCTTCAATCACACTCAGCTGTTTTCTGACATGCTGTTCCTTCTTTTTTCTTAGTGTATTTCTGTAATAGTGGGCTTGGTTCTGGTTTTCTGTCTCTGTGTTTTTGGTTGGATAGGTTTCTCAATTTCTTTCTTAGGTTTTTGCATTCTTCATCAAACCATTTGTCATTGTTAGTTTCTTAGGCTTCCTGCTACATTTTTTTTGCATTCCCCCCCGTCTCTCTCTCTCTGTGATATAGGGATTCTGCAGAAGTCTCAGCTGACCTGGGCTATGCTACAGTATGAAGATTTTAACAGATGTACATTACGCTTCTGCTCCTCCATCCTCTCTCGCCCACCTTTCTGTACCCCTTCTACATCCTTCCACACTATCTTTCTCCTCAACTCCACCTATACCCCTCCCACCATTCTCTCCTCACTCCTTAACGCTACACCCCCGTGTCCTCTCCTCCGTCCCTGTCCTCTCATTGTCTACTGTCCTTCCTCCTTCCGCCCATTTTTTCCTCCTTCCCCATCTTCTACCCTCCTCCCGCGCTGTCTCCTACTCTGTCCCACACTGTCTTTCTCCTCCTCCCCTCCCCCCTCCTCCCTCTCCACTGTCTTCTTACACGCCTCTGTCCTCTCCTCTTGTGGGCCTGTTATTTTGTGGCTCTACTAGTGATCCCATTCTCAGCATAGAGCCATATCCCGATTTTGGTCACTTCTTCTCCTCCCCATGTCGTATCTTCGCTCGCATGCCCCGGTACTCTTCTCCCTCCCCGTGTTACTCGCTATATCCTCCCATCGCCCGACTGGTTTCTCCTCCTGCCACTGTCTCCGTTCATCTCCTGGATTGTGTTCGTCCGTCATCGTGTTGACCCGTGTTCTCCTGGTCGTCCCTCTATCCCTTGTGTGAAGTCCGCTTCCTATTGTCTTCCTATGGTTGATTAGTTCTTCATATACCCAGTTATTGTTTTTCTCTTAGCTTTACTTCGCCTCTTATTGTTAATGCTGTTCGCCTCAGAGTCTTCTTACTGCTGCACCCGTCTTCTCCGTCCCTCCCCATCCTTCCCTCCTCCCATCCTCTCCTCCCTCACCAGATCCTCTCCTCCTCCTCCCGCCCCCTGTCTCTCCTCACTCCCGCCCCGTCTCTCTGCCCTCCATACAGTTTCGTAGCTTCCTTCCCCCTGTCCTCTTCCTCCCTCTCGTTGCCTCGTTGTGTGTATTGAGTCTCGTCGTCGTTCTCCGAAGCGTCGGAGGCTATGTGGATGCTGAGCGTGGCGCGCTCAGATAATGTCTGTTCCTCCATAGCAGGTCTTCGTGTGACTATTCCTGTCCCTCCTGTCCTCGTTACTACTCCCGCTGTCCTCTTCTCCTCCCCCTGTCCTCTCCTCCAACCACCCTGTCCCCTAAACTTGTCACTCCATTTCTCCTTTCACTTGTGCTTCTTTTTATCTCTCCTCCCCTCGTTACTTCTCCTTTTAGAACTCTCCTCATCCTCAATAAAACAAACCTGCGGCAGCCACATATATGCACACCCAGGACCCAGCTCCACTAAGCCATCTATTACTTCAACAGAAGGATGTAAAAAAATTTGCAGGAGAGAAGAGAGGAGAGAGGGAGAGAGAGAACGAGAGGATGGGAGAGAGCGGTACAGAGAGAGGTGCAGAGAAGAGGGAGAGAGAGAGTAAGAGAGAGTGAGAGCAAGAGAGAAATGAAAGAGAGAGAGGAGAGAGAGAGAGAGAGAGAGAGCGAGAGAGAGAGAGAGAGAGAGAGAGAGAGAGAGGAGAGAGAGAGAGAGAGAGAGAAGAGAGAGAGAGAGAGAGAGAGAGAGAGAGAGAGAGAGAGAGAGAGAGGTGGATGGATGGAGGC
>NW_019942755.1:186725-198110 GCF_002910315.2 Salvelinus sp. IW2-2015 | reverse complement strand
TCCTCGCCTCATGATGCCATCTATTTTGTGAAGTGCACCAGTCCCTCCTGCAGCAAAGCACCCCCACAACATGATTGTTCCCAAGGATGAACCAGACTTGTGGAGGTCTACCACTTTTTTTCTGAGGTCTTGGCTAATTTCTTTAGATTTTCCCATGATGAAGAAGCATTGAGTTTGAAGGTAAGCCTTGAAATACATCCACAGGTACACTCTCCAATTGACTCAAATTATGTCAATTAGCCTATTAAGAGCTTCTAAAGCCATGACATCATTTTCTGGAATTTTCCAAGCTGTTTAAAGGCACAGTCCCCTTAGTGTATGTAATCCTCTGACCCACTGGAATTGTGATACAGTGAAATAATCTTTCTGTAAACAATTGTTGGAAAAATTACTTGTGTCATGCACAAAGTAGATGTCCTAACCGACTTGCAAAAACTATAGTTTGTTAACTAGAAATTTGTGGAGTGGTTGAAAACAAGTTTTAATGACTCCAACCTAAGTGTAGTATGAGGATAGCTCCAGTCTCAATGCACCACTCAGTATGCTTTAAAAGATAGAAGAGCTGAAATTACCCATCTGTTGTCCACTTGTATTTTAATGGGGTGGGATGGAAGGAGAGACGAGGCTGGAGAGATGGCTGAGGGAGGAGAGATGAAATGATATACAGTACATTCGGAAAGTATTCAGACCCCTTGACTTTTTCCACATTCTGTTACGTTACAGCCTTATTCAAAAAAWKTWWTWAAWYSKTTTTTTCCCCTTATCAATCTACACACAATACCCAATAATGACAAAGCAGAAAMWGGTTTTCAGAAATTGTTGCAAATGTATAAAAAAAAAGGAAACGTCACATTTACATACTGTAAGAACTCAGCCCCTTTACTCAGTACTTTGTTGAAGCACATTTGGCAGCGATTACAGCCTCAAGTCTTCTTGGGAATGATGCWACAAGCTTGGCACACCTGTATTTGGGGACTTTCTCCCATTCCTCTCTGCAGATTTTCTCAAGCTCTGTCAGGTTGGATGGGGAGGGTTGCTGCACAGCTATTTTCAAGTCTTAACATCTCCAGAGAAGTTCAATCAGGTTCAAGTCCGGGCTCTGGCTGGACAACTCAAGGACATTCAGAGACTTGTACCGAAGCCACTCCTGCGTTGTCTTGGCTGTGTGCTTAGGGTGGTTGTCCTGTTGGAAGTTTAACCTCAACCCCAGTCTGAGGTCCTGAGCGCTCTGGAGCAGATTTTCATCAARGATCTCTCTGTACTTGGCTCCATTCATCTYTCCCTCGATCCTGACTAGTCTCCCAGTCCCTGAAAAACATTGTGCTTTACAGTAGGGATGGTGCCAGATTTCCTCCAGACGTGATGCTTGGCATTCAGGCCAAAGAGTTCAATCTTGGTTTCATCAGACCAGAGAATCTTGTTTCTCATGGTCTAGGAGTCTTTAGGTGCCTTTTAACAAACTCCAAGCGGGCTRTCATGTGCCTTTTACTGTGGAGTGGCTTCATTCTGGCGACTCYACCAWAAAGGCCTGATTGGTGGAGTGCTACAATGATGGTCGTCCTTCTGGAAGGTTCTCCCATCTCCACAGAGCAACTCTGGAGCTCTGTCAAAGTGACCATCGGATTCCTGTCACCTCGCTGACCAAGGCCCTTCTCGCTTGATTGCTCAGTTTGGCCGGGCGGCCAGCTCTAGGAAGAGTCTTGGTGGAACCACACTTCCATTTAAGAATGATGGAGGCCACTGTGTTCTTTGGGACCTTCAATGCTGCAGACATTTTTTGATACCCTTCCCCAGATCTGTGCCTCGACACAATCCTGTCTCGGAGATCTACGGACAATTCCTTCGACCTCATGGCTTGATTTTTGCTCGGACAACTGTGGGACCTTATATAGACAGGTGTGTGCTTTCCAAATCATATCCAATTAATTGAATTTACCACAGGTGGACTCCAATCAGGTTGTAGAAACATCTCAAGGATGATCAATGGAAACAGGATGCAGCAGAGCTCAATTTCAAGTCTCATAGCAAAGGATCTGAATACTTATGTAAATAATATCTGTTTAAACATTTCTAAAATTTACTGAAATGTATAAAAACTTGTTTTTACTTTGTCATTATGGGATATTATGTGTAAATTGATGAGGAAAAACACATAATCAATTTTAGTATAAAGCTGTAACATAACAAAATGTGAAAATGTCAAGGGGTCTGAATATTTCCGAATGCACTGTCTAAAGACATGTTATTTATTACTCCCTATCTATAGCCATGTTATTTTAAACTCCCTATTTAAAGCCATGTTCTTTAATACTCCCTATATTTGGTCATGTTATTTTAAACTCCCAATTTAAAGCCATGTTATTTTCTACTGCCAATATATAAAGCCATGTTATTTAATACTTCCTATATAAAGCCATGTTATGTTCTACCCCCTATATAAAGCCATGTTATGTTCTACCCCCTATATAAAGCCATGTGTAACGATTCTCGTCTGGTGAAGGAGAGGAGGACCAAAATGCAGCGTGGTAAGTGTTCGTCATAATTTAATTGAAACTGAACACTACACAAAAATAACAACGAGGAGAAAACGAAACAGTTCTGCAAGGTGAACAGACACTACACAGAAAATAAACACCCACAACCAAAATGGGGAAAACAGGCTACCTAAGTATGATTCTCAATCAGAGACAACGATCGACAGCTGCCTCTGATTGAGAACCATACCAGGCCAAACGAAGAAATACAACAACATAGAAAAAAGAACATAGACTACCCACCCCAACTCACACCCTGACCAACCTAACACAAAGACATGAAAAAGGAACTAGGTCAGAACATGACAGTACCCCCCCCCCCCCCCACCCCCAAAGGTGCGGACTCCCGGCGCAAAACCTGAACCTATAGGGGAGGGTCTGGGTGGCGTCTGTCCGCGGTGCCGGTCTGGCGTGGGACGTGGACCCACTCCACCATAGTCTTTCCCGCTAAGTGGCGCCTTTGGAGCGGCGAGGACTGGGGACCCTTGCAGCGGGCCCCGAATAGATGGGAGACTCCGGCAGCGCCGGACAGGCGAGGCTCCGGCAGCACCGTAGAAGGGCGACTCCGGCAGCTCCTGACTGACGGGCTGCTCTGGCAGCTCAATCAAATCAAATCAAATCAAATTTTATTAGTCACATACACATGGTTAGCAGATGTTAATGCGAGTGTAGCGAAATGCTTGTGCTTCTAGTTCCGACAATGCAGTAATAACCAACAAATCTAACCTAACAATTCCACAACTACTACTTATACACACACACAAGTGTAAGGGATGAAGAATATGTACATAAAGATATATGAATGAGTGGTGGTACAGAACGGCATGGCAAGAGCAGTAGATGGTATAGAGTACGGTTATATACATATGAGATGAGTACTGTAGGGTATGTAAACATAAAGTGGCATAGTTTAAAGTGGCTAGTGGTACATGTATTACATAAAGATGGCAAGATGCAGTAGATGATATAGAGTACAGTATATACATATGAGATGGGTAATGTTAGGGTATGTAAACATTATATTAAGTGGCATGTTTTAAAGTGCTAGTGGTTACATTTTACATAATTTCCATCAATTCCCATTTTTAAAGTGGCTGGAGTTGAGTCAGTATGTGGCAGCGGCCGCTAAATGTTAGTGGTGGCTGTTTAACAGTCGATGGCCTTGAGATAGAAGCTGTTTTTCAGTCTCTCGGTCCCTGCTTTGATGCACCTTTACTACCTCGCCTTCTGATGATAGCGGGGAACAGGCAGTGGCTTGGGTGGTTGTTGTCCTTGATGATCTTTATGGCCCCTTTGACATCGGGTGTGTAGGTGTTCCTGGAGGCAGGTAGTTTTCCCCCGGTGATGCGTTCTGCAGACCTCACTACCCTCTGGAGAGCCTTACGGTTGTGGGCGAGCAGTTGCCGTACCAGGCGGTGAACAGCCCGACAGGATGCTCTCGATTGTGCATCTGTAGAAGTTTGTGAGCTGCTTTGGTGACAAGCCGAATTTCTTCAGCTCCTGAGGTTGAAGAGGCGCTGCTGCGCTTCTTCACAACGCTGTCTGTGTGGGTGGACCAATTCAGTTTGTCCGTGATGTGTACACCGAGGAACTTAAAACTTTCCACCTTCTCCACTACTGACCCGTCGATTTGGATAGGGGGGTGCTCCCTCTGTGTTTCCTGAAGTCCACAATCATCTCCTTTTTTTGTTGACGTTGAGTGTGAGGTTATTTTCCTGACACCACACTCCGAGGGCCCTCACCTCCTCCCTGTAGCCGTCTCAGTCGTTGTTGGTAATCAAGCCTACACTGTAGTGTCATCCGCAAACTTGATGATTGAGTTGGAGGCGTGCATGGCCACGCAGTCGTGGGTAACAGGGATACAGGAGAGGGCTCAGAACGCCACCCTTGTGGGGCCCAGTGTTGAGACAGCGGGGTGGAGATGTTGTTACCTACCCTCACCACCTGGGGGCGGCCCGTCAGGAAGTCCAGGACCCAGTTGCACAGGGCGGGTCGAGACCCAGGGTCTCGAGCTTGATGACGATTTGGAGGGTACTATGGTGTTAAATGCTGAGCTGTAATCGATGAACAGCATTCTCACATGGGTATTCCTCTTGTCCAGATGGGTTAGGCAGTGTGCAGTGTGGTTGCGATTGTCGCGTCTGTGGACCTATTGGGTCGGTAAGCAAATTGGAGTGGGTCTAGGGTGTCCGGTAGGGTGGAGGTGATATGGTCCTTGACTAGTCTCTCAAAGCACTTCATGATGACGGAAGTGAGGCTACGGGGCGGTAGTCGTTTAGCTCAGTTACCTTAGCTTTCTTGGGAACAGGAACAATGGTGGCCTCTTGAAGCATGTGGGAACAGCAGACTGGGATAAGGATTGATTGAATATGTCCGTAAACACACCAGCCAGCTGGTCTGCGCATGCTCTGAGGACGCGGCTGGGAATGCCGTCTGGGCCTGCAGCCTTGCGAGGGTTAACACGTTTAAATGTTTTACTCACCTCGGCTGCAGTGAAGGAGAGCCGCAGGTTTTGGTAGGGGGCCGTGTCAGTGGCACTGTATTGTCCTCAAAGCGGGCAAAAAGTTGTTTAGCCTGTCTGGGAGCAAGACATCCTGGTCCGCGACGGGCTGGTTTTCTTTTTGTAATCCGTGATTGACTGTAGACCCTGCCACATACCTCTTGTGTCTGAGCTGTTGAATGCGACTCGATTTTGTCTCTGTACTGGGACTTAGCCTGTTTGATTGCCTTGCGGAGAGAATAGCTACACTGTTTGTATTCGGCATGCTTCCGGTCACCTTGCCCTGGAAAAGCAGTGGTTCGCGCTTTCAGTTTCACGCGAATGCTGCCGTCAATCCACGGTTTCTGGTTGGGAATGTTTTAATCGTTGCTGTGGGTACGACATCGTCAATGCACTTCCTAATGAACTCGCTCACCGAATCAGCATATTCGTCATATTGTTGTTGGACGCAATGCGGAACATATTCCAATCCGCGTGATCGAAGCAGTCTTGAAGCGTGGATTCAGATTGGTCGGACCAGCGTTGAACAGACCTGAGCGCGGGAGCTTGTTGTTTTAGTTTCTGTTTGTAGGCTGGAATCAACAAAATGGATCTGGTCAGCTTTTCCGAAAGGGGCGGGGGGAGGCCTTATATGCGTCGCGGAAATTAGTATAACAATGATCTAGGGTTTTCCAGCCCCTGTAGCACAATCGATATGCTGATAGAATTTAGGGAGTTTTGTTTTTATATAGCCTTGTTAAAATCCCCAGCTACGATGAATGCAGCCTCAGGGTGTGTGGTTTCCAGTTTACAAAGAGTCAGATAAAGTTCGTCAGGGCCATCGATGTGTCTGCTTGGGGGGGAATATATACGGCTGTGATTATGATTGAAGAGAATTCCCTTGGTAGTAATGCGGTCGACATTTTATTGTGAGGAGTTCTAGTCAGGTGAACAGAATGACTTGAGTTCGGTGTGTTTTATATGATCACACCACGTCTCGTTAATCATAAGCATACCCCCCCGCCCCTCTTCTTACCAGAAAGATGTTTGTTTCTGTCGGCGCGATGCATTGAAGAAAACCAGCTGGCTGCACCGACTCCGTTTAGCGTCTCTTGAGTTAGCCATGTTTCCGTGAAGCAGAGCACGTTGGCAATCCCTGATGTCTCTCTGGAATGCTACCCGTGCTCGGATTTCATCAACCTTATTGTCAAGAGACTGGACATGCGAGTAGTATGCTAGGGAGTGGAGCGCGATGTGCCCGTCTCCGAAGCCTGACCACGAGACCGCCTCGTTTGCCCCTTTTACAGGCGTCGCACAGGGCGCCGGCTGGGATCAGATCCATTGTATTGGGTGGAAGGCAAAACCACTGCGATCCGTTTCGGGAAAGTCATATTCCTGTAGAAACGATGATGAGTTGACGTTAATCGTATATTCAGTAGTCCTCCCGACTGTATGTATGAAACCCTAAGATTACCTGGGGTACCGATGTAAGAAATAACACATAAAAAAACAAAATACTGCAATTTTCCAAGAACGCGAAGCGAGGCGGCCATCTCTTTCGGCGCCGGCTCCTGACTGACGGGCTGCTCTGCAGCTCCTGACTGACGGCGGCTCTGGCAGCTCCTGACTGACGGGTGGCTCTGGCAGCTCCTGACTGAGAGGCGGCTCTGGCAGCTCAGGACAGACGGCGGCTCTGGCAGCTCCTGACTGACGGCAGCTTGGCAGCTCCTGATGACGGGCGGTTCTGCAGCTCAGGACAGACGGCGCTCTGGCAGCTCAGACAGACGGGCGGCTCTGGCAGCTCAGGACAGAACGGGCGGCTCTCGCTGCTCCGGAAGGAGGGAGACTCTGGCTGCTCCGCGACCGGAGGGCGACGCTGGAGGCTCCGGACCAAGGGACGTCCTGGAGGCTCCGACTAGAGGGCGACGCTGGAGGCTCCGGACTAGAGGGCGACGCTGGAGGCTCCGGACTAGAGGGCGACCTGGAACTCCGGACTAGCTCCTTCGTGGAGCCTCGTGCCATAACTCCTCACTGGAGGCTTCGTGCCATGGATCCTCACGGAGGCTTCGTGCCATGGATCATCACAGGAGGCTCGTGCCATGGTTCATCACAGGAGGCTTCGTACCATGGAGCATCACTGGAGCTTCGTACCTGGATCATCACTGGAGGCTTCGTCCATGGATTTTCACTATATATTTTACCTCTTGGGATGTTATTCGAAAACATAATGTTAACTTTCACTGCCTATGCGGATGACACACAGCTGTACCTTTTCAATGAAACATGGTGAAGCCCCAAAAGTTGCCCTGCTAGAAGCCTGTGTTTCAGACATAAGGAAGTGGATGGCTGAAAACTTTCTACTTTTAAACTCGCGACAAAAAAGAGATGCTTGTTTCTAGGTCCCAGAAACAAAGAATCTTCTGTAAATCTGACAATTCATTTGATGGTTGTAAAGTCGTCTCAAATAAAACTGTGAAGACCTCGGCGTTACTCTTGACCCTGATCTCTCTTTTGACGAACATATCAAGACTGTTTCAAGGACAGCTTTTTTCCATCTACGTAACATTGCAAAAATCAGAAATTTTCTGTCCAAAAATGAGTGCAGAAAAATTATCCATGCATTTGTTACTTCTAAGTTGAGACTATGCAATGCGTCTAATTTCCGGCTACCCGATAAAGCACTAAATAACTGCAGTTAGTGCTAAATACGGCTGCTAGAATCCTGACTAGAACCAAGAAATTTGATCATATTACTCCAGTGCTAGTTTCCCTACACTGGCTTTCCTGTTAAGGCAAGGGCTGATTTCAAGGTTTTACTGTTAACCTATAAAGCGTTACATTGGCTTGCTCCTACCTATCTTTCCGAGTTGGTCCTGCCGTACATACCAATACGTACGCTACGGTCACAGACGCAGCCTCCTAATTGTCCCTAGAATTTCTAAGCAAACAGCGGAGGCAGGGCTTTCTCCTATAGACTCCATTTTTATGGAACAGTCTGCCTACCATGTGAGAGACGCAGACTCGTCTCAACCTTGTAAGTCTTTACTGAAGACTTATCTCTCAGTAGGTCATATGATTGAGTGGTACCTGGCCCAGGAGTGTGAAGGTGAACGGAAAGGCTCTGGAGCGAACGAACCGCCCTTGCTTGTCTCTGCCAGGCCGGGTTCCCTCTCTCCTCCTGGGTATTCTCTGCCTCTAACCCTGGTTACAGGGGCTGAGTCACTGGCTTGCTGGTGCTCTTTCATGCCGTCCCTAGGAGGGTGCGTCACTTGAGTGGCGTTGAGTTACTGAGTGATCTTCCTGTCTGGGTGGCGCCCCCCTTGGTTTGTGCTGTGGTGGAGACCTTGTGGGCTATACTCGGCCTTGTCTTCAGGATTGTAAAGTTGGTGGTTGAGGATTCCCTCTAGTGGTGCGGGGCTGTGCTTTGCAAAGTGGGTGGGGTTATATCCTCCTATTTGCCCTGTCCGGGGGTTTCTTCGGATGGGGCCACAGTGTCTCCTGACCGCTCCTGTCTCCAGCCTCCAGTATTTATGCTGCAGTATTTGTGTCGGGGGCTAGGGTCAGTTGGTTACCTGGATACTTCTCCTGTCTTTTCCAGTGTTCCTGTGTGAATTTAAGTATGCTCTCTCTAATTCTCTCGTTCTCTCTTTCTCTCTGAGAACCTGAGCCTAGGACCATACGTCAGGACTACCGGCATGATGACACCTTGCTGTCCCCAGTCCGCCTGGCCTTGCTGCTATTCCAGTTTCAACTGTTCTGCCTGTTACGGAACCCCTACCTGTCCCAGACCTGCTGTTTTCAACTCTTAATGATCGGCTATGAAAAGCCAACTGAGATTTATCCTGATTATTATTTGACCATGCTTGTCATTTATGAACATTTGAAAATCTTGGCTCTCTCTAATTTTCTCCTTCTCTCTTCTTTCTCTCGGAGGACCTGAGCCCTAGGACCATACGTCGGGACTACCGGCCGTGGTGACTCCTTGCTGTCCCCAGTCCGCCTGGCCTTGCTGCTATTCCAGTTTCAACTGTTCTGCCTGCGGTTATGGAACCCTACCTGTCCCAGACCTGCTGTTTTCAACTCTTAATGATCGGCTATGAAAAGCCAACTGAGATTTATTCCTGATTATTTTTGACCATGCTTGTCATTATGGAAATTTTGAAAATCTTGGCTCTCTCTAATTTTCTCCTCTCCTCTTTCTTTCTCTCGGAGGACCTGGGCCCTAGGACCATGCGTCGGGACTGCCGCCCTGGTGACTCCTTGCTGTCCCCAGTCCGCCTGGCCTTGCTGCTATTCCAGTTTCAACTGTTTCTCCTGCGGTTATGGAACCGCCACCTGTCCCAGACTGTTGGTTTTCAACTCTTGATGATCGGCTATGAAAAGCCAACTGAAAATTATTCATGATTATTATTTGACCATGCTTGTCACTTATGAACATTTTTGAACATCTTGGCATAGTTCTGTTATAATCTCCACCCGGCACAGCCAGAAGAGGACTGGCCACCCCTCATAGCCTGGTTCCTCTCTAGGGTTCTTCCCTAGGTTTGGCCTTTCTAGGGAGTTTTTTCCTAGCCACCGTGCTTCTCACACCTGCATTACTAGCTGTTTGGGGTTTTAGGCTGGGTGTCTGTTACAGCACTTCGAGATATTAGCTGATGTACGAAGGCTATATAAAATAAAATAAAATTGATTATCACTGGAAGCTTCGTACCACGGAGCATCACTGGAGGCTTCGTGCCCTGGATCATCACTGGAGGCTTCGTGCCATGGATTATCACTGGAGGCTTCTTGCCATGGATCACCACTGGAGGCTTCGTGCCATGGATTATCACTGGAATGGAGAGACCCACAGGAGGCCTGGCTCTGGGAGAAGGCACAGGACTCACCAGGCTGGGGAGACATGCAGGARGGTTAGTGCTTAGCACAGGCACAGAACTCACCAGGCTGGGGAGACATACAGGAGGCCTTGTCCTTGGCCGAGGCACCGGATGCACTGGACCGTGGAGGCGCACTGGCGGTCTCGAGCGCAGAGCTAGCACCACTCGTCCTGGCTGGATCCCCCCTGTWGCCCGGCAAGTGCGGGGAGTTGGAACAGGCCGCACTGGGCTGTGTTGTCGAACTGGAGACACCGTGCGTAGGGGTGGTRCAGTATACCCCGGGCCGAGGAGATGCACTGGAGACCAGATGCGCTGAGCCGGCATCATCCCTCCTGGCTCGATGCCCACTCTAGCCCGGCCGATTCGAGGAGCTGCGATGTAGCACACCGGGCTCACCGGGCCTCAGAGATTTGGGAGAGGGCAGTGAGTACTCTCTTATCTTGAGGGAGGACAGGGAGTGCTTCTCACGGTCTCCATAATCTATGTCGGCTGGGTAGGGAGACAGTATGTGCATAGGATACCTTCTGTTTGTGTGTGAAAGTATGTGCGTAAGGAGCCAGTATAAAATGAATGGTTTTGTACAACGGACTAGCGCTCTCGTGAATAAACATTTTGACTATCGTAGCTGGGCCTCCGTCTGTTTCATTCAGTCATTCAGTTTCATTCCGTCTGTTYCGCCTTTTTTCCTTTTGGGATTGTGGGTAGTTGACTTTTGTTAGTGGCACTATAGCCCTGTAAGCTTCACGGTTGTTTCTTCGTTTGTTGTTTTGTTGGTGACATTTTAAATAAAAGGAAAATGTACGCTCACCACGCTGCACTTTGGTCCACTTCTTACGTCGGCCGTGACATACAGAGTGATTTTTCCCTTATAATTCACTGTATGTCCAAGCAAAGAGGCACTGGGTTTGAAGGTAGGCTATGAAATTTGATGTCAATTGGATGTCAATTGGATGCCAATTAGCCTATCAGAAGCTTCTAAAGTCATAACTAAAATTTTCTGGAATTTTCCAAGCTGTTTAAAGGCACAGTCAACTTAGTGTATGTAAACTTCTGGCCACTGAAATTGTGATACAGTGATCCCTCGCCACTTCGCGGTTCACTTATCGCGGATTCGCTATTTCGCGGATTTTCATAATGCATTTTTTTTTTTTTTTTTTGGGTGCATTGTGCTCTGATTCTGATTCGCTAAAAAATCACTCCCGCTTCTTGTATCAAAACAATGCTACGAATTGTGCTATCATTTTGTCGTCTCGTGCAGTTATGTGTATGTACATAAAACAGCTTGGCAATTTTACATTAAGTTGGCCAAATTATCTTGTAATTTCGAACATCTCCTAAACCCATAAATGTCGACGAAACGGCCTACCACGTGAGTCACTGTATTTTGTATACATGTAATAGTTTGCTAATTGTAAAAAAAAAAAAGTTTTCTATTTTCGCGGATTTCACTATCGGCGGTCATTTTCGGGAGAACCCCGCGATAAACGAGGATTAC
>NW_019942755.1:117658-181801 GCF_002910315.2 Salvelinus sp. IW2-2015 | reverse complement strand
TAGTCTAGGCTTTTTTATGGGGTTTTGGAGCAGTAGCTTCTTCCTTGCCGAGTGGCCTTTCAGGTTATGTCGATATAGGACTCGTTTTACTGCGGATATAAATACTTTTGTACCTGTTTCCTCCAGCATCTTCACAAGGTCCTTTGCTGTTATCTGGGTCTGATTTGCACTTAAGCGCCAAAGTACGTTTATCTCTAGAGACAGAATGTGTCTCCTTCCTGAGCGGTATGATGGCTGTGTGGTCCCATGGTGTTTATACTTGCATACTAATTGTTTGTACAAATGAACGTGGTACCTTCGGCATGTTTGGAAATTGCTCCAAGGATGAACCGACTTGTGGAGGTCTACAATATTTTTTTCTGAGGTCTGGCTGATTTCTTTTGATTTTCCCATGACGTCAAGCAAAGAGGCACTGGGTTTGAAGGTAGGCTATGAAATTTGATGTCAATTGGATGTCAATTGGATGCCAATTAGCCTATCAGAAGCTTCTAAAGTCATAACTAATTTTCTGGAATTTTCCAAGCTGTTTAAAGGCACAGTCAACTTAGTGTATGTAAACTTCTGGCCCACTGAAATTGTATACAGTGATCCCTCGCCACTTCGCGGTTCACTTATCGCGGTATTCGCTATTTCGCGGATTTTCATAATGCATTTTTTTTTTTTTTTTTTGGTGCATTGTGCTCTCATTCTGATTCGCTAAAAAATCACTCCCGCTTCTTGTATCAAAACATGCTACGAATTGTGCTATCATTTTGTCGTCTCGTGCAGTTATGTGTATGTACATAAAACAGCTTGGCAAATTTTACATTAAGTTGGCCAAATTATCTTGTAATTTCGAACATCTCCTAAACCCATAAATGTCGACGAAACGGCCTACACGTGAGTCACTGTATTTTGTATACATGTAATAGTTGCTAATTGTAAAAAAAACAAGACTACGGTTTGCAACTGCACATGGGGACAAAGATCATACTTTTTGGAGAAATGTCCTCTGGTCTGATGAAACAAAAATAGAACTGTTTGGCCATAATGACCATCCTTATGTTTGGAGGAAAAAGGGGGAGGCTTGCAAGCCAAAGAACACCATCCCTATTGTGAAGCACGGTGGTAGCAGCATCATGTTGTGGGGGTACTTTGCTGCAGGAGGGACTGGTGCACTTCACAAAATAKATGACTTCATGAGGAAGGAGAATTATGTTTATATATTGAATCAACATCTCAAGACATCAGTCAGGAAGTTAAAGCTTGGTAGCAAATGGGTCTTCCAAATGGGCATTGACCCCAAGCATACTTCCAAGTTTGTGCCAAAATGGCTGTCGGGAGGAATGGGCCAAAATTCACCCAACTTATTGTGGGAAGCTTGTGGAAGGCTACCCGAAACATTTGACCCAAGTTAAACACTTTAAAGGCAATGCTACCAAATACTAATTGAGTGTATGTAAACTTCTGACCCACTGGGAATGTGATGAAAGAAATAAAAGCTGAAATAAATCATATATATATATCTTATCTTTAACTCTGCATTGTTGGAAAATGACCCGTCAGTAAGCATTTTACTGTTAGTCTACACCTGTTGTTTACCAAGCATGTGACAAATTACATTTCATTTGATCCCAAATGGCACCCTACCGTATAGGTCACTATAACCTATTATCTTTATACTGTAGGAGCCATTGGGACCGGACAGCCTAGGTGTGGTATTCATTTATCCCTCCCTTGACAGGACATGTGTAGCGACCTTGCACCACTCCTGCTTAACTTGAATGAATTTCAGGGAAATTCAAGGGTTCTATTGAAAATAAAAGAGTAAGGAACAAGACAGGCAATTATTCTTAGTGACAGTGGGTGGCTTGWCACAAGGTGACTCCCCTTCCGTTGCCATTGTTGTTTGGGTCAGTTCTCTCCATACCCCAGGCTTTGATTGAAGTTTCTTTTGAGTTTAGGCCTCAGCGTCGTTGGCAGTTTGCAGGGTTAGTAGACAGAAACTCAATACGGCTTGATATGTGTATGAAACACAAATGACACTGAAAAGGGACTAAGGGTGGTTGGAGGGAGCGAGGGATGGAGCGAGGGATAAAGCAGGGGATGGAGCGAGGGATAGAGCGAGGGATGGAGCGAGGGATAGAGCAGGGGATGGAGCGAGGGATGGAGCGAGGGATGGAGCGAGGGATAGAGCAGGAGATAGAGCATGGGATGGAGCGAGGGATAGAGCGAGGGATGGAGAGGGGATAGAGCGAGGGATGGAGCGAGGGATGGAGCGAGGGATAGAGCGAGGGATGGAGCGGGGGATAGAGCGAGGGATAGAGCGAGGGATGGAGCGAGGGATAGAGCGAGGGAAAGAGCAGGGGATGGAGCAAGGGATGGAGAGAGAGATGGAGCGGGGGATAGGCGAGGGATAGAGCGAGGGATGGTGAGAGAGATAGAGCAGGGGATAGAGCAGGGTATAGAGCGAGGGATAGACCAGGGGATAGAGCGAGGGATGGAGAGAGGGATAGAGCAGGGGATAGAGCGAGGGATAGATCAGGGGATAGAGCGGGGGATAGAGCAGGGAATAGAGCGAGGGATGGAGAGAGGGATAGAGCAGGGGATAGAGCGAGGGATGGAGAGAGGGATAGAGCAGGGGATAGAGTGAGGGATGGAGCGAGGGATGGAGAGAGGGATAGAGCGAGGGATGGAGCGAGGGATGGAGAGAGGGATAGAGCGAGGGATGGAGAGAGGGATAGAGAAGGGGATAGAGCAGGAGATAGAGCAGGGGATAGAGCGAGGGATAGAGCGAGGTATGGAGCGAGGGATGGAGAGAGGGATAGAGCGAGGGATGGAGTGAGGGATGAGAGAGGGATAGAGCGAGGGATGGAGAGAGGGATAGAGCAGGGGATAGAGCAGGGGATAGAGCGAGGGATGGAGCGAGGGATTGAGAGAGCGAGATAGAGAGGATAGAGCAGGGGATAAAGCGAGGGATAGACCAGGGGATAGAGCGAGGGATAGAGCGAGGGATGAACCAGGGGATAGAGCGAGGGATGGAGCGAGGGATAGAGCAGGGTAGAGCGAGGGATGAGCAGATAGAGCAGGGAGGGATAGAGCGAGGGATAGAGGTAGAGCAGGGGATAGAGCAGGGGATAGAGCGAGGGATGGAGAGGGATAGAGGCAGGGGATAGAGCGAGGGATAGAGCAGGGGATAGAGCGAGGGATGGGAGAGAGGATAGAGCGAGGGATGGAGAGAGGGATAGAGAAGGGGATACAGCAGGGGGATAGAGCGAGGAATGGAGCGAGGGATGGAGAGAGGATAGAGCGAGGGATGAGAGGAGGCGATAGAGCGGGGATAAAGCGAGGGATAGACCAGGGATAGAGCGAGGGATAGAGCGTAGGGATAGACCAGGGGATAGAGCGAGGGAGTAGAGCGACGGCATAGAGCAGGGATAGACGGGGATAGAGCAGGGGATAGAGCGAGGGATAGAGCCAGGGGAATAGGCGAGGGATGGAGAGGGGATAGAGCAGGGGATAAAGAGCGCAGGGAATAGAGCAGGGGATAGAGCGAGGGATGGAGAGAGGGAACTCGTTTAAATGTTACTGGAGGAGAGGAGCAGGCAATAAACACTTTAGGTTAAATGTGTATTTTATAAAGGTTTACCTAGTAAAATGATGTATTACTATGTTATCTATAGTGGGGGTGAATAATTGCCCTTACCTTCTTACATGTACATGTAATTACTACCACTAATTAGATGTTCCAGGTACGAATAGTTAAGACTTCAACTGGAGAGCTTCACTCTTGCTTACATAGGTTCTGAAATCAATTACTTTTAGAAGTAATATACAACTCAAGAGCCTGTTAATTTAGCTCATAGTTTACCTCTATGTTTTGTGATTTGACTGCAGGTAATTTCACTATAGCACAGCCCACAGCACAGCTCACAGCTCACAGCACACAGCTCCCAGCACAACCCACAGCTCACAGCACAGCCCACAGCTCACAGCACAGCCCACAGCTCACAGCACAGCCCACAGCTCACAGCTCCCAGCACAGCCCACAGCTCACAGCCCATAGCTCCCAGCACAGCCCACAGCTCGCAGCACAGCTCACAGCACAGCCCACAGCACAGCTCCCAGCACAGCTCCCAGCACAGCTCACAGCTCACAGCTCGCAGCACAGCTCACAGCACAGCACATCTCACAGCCCGCAGCACAGCCCGCAGCACAGCTATAGTCCACTGTCATCTGAAGTGTAGCTAATCCGAGACAAAAGCTGATGAAATGTTGAGAGGCAGCAGTGTACAGCACAGCGCACAGCACAGCATACAACAACCCACAGCACATTACACAGCACAGCGTACAAAACAGCCCACAGCACATTACACAGCACAGCGTACAACACATCCCACAGCGTACCGCACAGCCCACAGCCCACAGCGTACAACACAGCCCACAGCACAGCGTACCGCACAGCGTACAACACAGCCCACAGCACAGCGTACAACACAGCCACCCAGCACAGCGTACAACACAGGCCACAGCACCACGCGTACAACACAGCCCAGCAAGCACAGCGTACAACACAGCCCACAGCGCACGCCCACAGCGGTACTCACAACACAGCCCCCTAACCAGCGTACCGACACAGCGTACAACACAGCCCACAGCACAGCGTACAACACAGCCCACAGCACAGCCGTACAACAACAGCCCACAGCACAGCGCTACCGCACACCACAGCACAGCGTACAACACAGCTCACAGCAACGCGCTACAACACAGCCACAGCAACAGCGTACAACACAGCCTCACAGCACAGAGCTACAACGCACAGCCCACAGCCACCAGCCGACTACAACACACAGCCCACAGACAAACGTACAACACAGCCCACAGCACAGCGTACCGCACACAGCCCACAGCACCAGCCGACGTACCGCACAGCTTACTGCAACGACTTCCAACCCACTGAAACCTTAACCCCCCAAAACAACAACAACCTCCATTCCAGAATCAGAATCATGAAAAATACAAACGGCTCAGTGTTAAATATGGTCCCTACAACAAGCGCCTTTTACATTGTAGTCTACATAGACGTTCCATGTGGGTATTCTCCACCTCCATGCAGCGTCTCTCTCCCTCGACAATAGCCAGAAGAGGAAAAATGTGCAGAACATGACGACCTCCCTCCTCTCCCAGGGATCCTATTAAAACTTTCTTTGGCGAAGGGCTGGGGTTTTCTTCTTCTCCGTGTTTTTGCCACATCTCCCTAACAAACTGCAGGGAAAGGACCTCTAACGCAGAACATTTAAGAGTCAAGAGCCTCATGGAGAGAGGGTGGGGAGGAGAGGAGGAGGGAGGAGGAAGGAGAGGGAGAGGGAAGGAGAGGGAGGAGAGAGAAGGAAGGAGGAGAGAAGAGAGGAAGGAGGAAGGAAGGAGAGGAAGGAGACGGAAGGAGAGAGGAGAGGAGAGGGAGAGAGGAGGGGAGGGAGAGGAGGAGAGGGAGGAGAGGGGAGGAGGAAGAGGAAGGAAGGAGGGAGGAAGAGGAGGGAGGGAGGAGAGGGAAAAGAGTGAAGAAAAAGCTATAGTGCACGCATTAGTTAGAAATTATTGAATAATTTCAAATATTAAAACTCTATACTTGCACTCAGAGATCACCATATGGCTTGCTGAACGGGTTACTTATGCAGAGGCAGCGAGGCACTAATGGGAGCATGCAGACTGAGGCACAGGAAGAGAGAGGTAAAGGTCGCAGGGGAGAAGGAGAAAGGGAAGGAATACAAACGGACCAAAAGGAAGGCAGTGTCCTCAATTCAAACTAGGATCAGGAGTGTGTGCTTTGAATTTTAATTCCTTTATTTAGTGTGAGCATGGCTTGTGTTTTTCCAGCTGCTATCATTTATGAAGGCAGTGAGATGTATTTTACATTGAAGATGTTGTTAGAGGACTGTTAGAAACGAGCCCTTATGTTCTCACTCTCACAATAAGACCGTTCTCTCTGATCCAAAACCAACATTTTTGATGTGTGTATGTGTGGGTTTTAGTTTTTCTGTGTGTGTCTGCGTATGTCTATCTGCCACAAGCGACAGACACTTCTGAAGTACCTGAAAATAAGAATTTGTTCTTAACTGACTTGCCTAGTTATAATAAAGGTAAAATAAATAAAAAATCTCGACAGCCTCAAAATATCCTGAACTTGTTGCTTCCCTTTAGAGGAAAAGTGGTCAGATGCCAAATTGAATGACATGGTCAGAGTTGAATTAAATCTGCTAGTCTCATCTCTCTCTCTCTCTCTCTCTCTCTCTCTCTCTCCTCTCTCTCTCTCTCTCTCCTCTCTCTCTCTCTCCTCTCTCTCTCTCTCTCTCTCTCTCTCTCTCTCTCTCTCTCTCTCTCTCTTCCTCTCTCTCTCTCTCTCTCATCCACCCTTCTCGCTCTCCATTTCTTGCCACATCTTCATGTTTCAGAAACAGAAAAACAGTGAACACTTCTCTAAGCTGCTGCTAAATATGCTCCGCTCCTTATGCCGGCCCATATGTTGAACAATCAATAGTTTTGACTTTGTTGTGTCTCGCAGTTCGTGTTTTAAACTGGACCATCTGATTAGTTTAAGTAGAAACCACACAACATCCAATAACAGATGGATAGTACATTTCTCCCTGTGTGGCAGATTGCTGTATCGGTCCACTAAGACAGAGGAGAAGTAAAGGCCCAGTACACTAGTTTCAGGATTTTTTATATTATATGATTGTTCAGGGAGTGCTGCAGCACCCTACTTCCCTAAGTCACAGCTTCCTTAAAAAAATGAAAGTAGTCAGGCACCTGTTTTTCTCTCTGTCATGCCCGTTTCTCTCTTTCTCCTTCTCCTCACTCTCCTCTGTCATGCCTCCCTCCTTTTCTCCTTCTCCTCACTCTCCTCTGTCATGCCACGTTCCCTCCTTTTCTCCTTTCTCTCACTCCTCCTCTGTCATGCCACCGTTCCCTCCTTTCTCCTTCTGCTCACTCCTCCTCTGTCATGCCACTTCCCTCCTTTTTTTCCCTTTCTCCTCACTCCTCCTCTGTTGTCATGCCATCGTCTCCCTTCCCCTTTTCTCCTTCTATTCACTCCTCCTCTGTGTGTCTATCTCTCTGTGTTTCTAAAATGGAGAGTCAGGACCTTACACCGCAGTGTTAGCCGGTTCCAATTCTGTGTAGTCAGATAAACAGACAGACACACTTCTCTGAGTTAACCTGACATTTACTGCAAGAGTTGAAAAGTGGAAATAGTAGCCTCTTGCATAAGTGTGAATTATACAAAATACTGTTATTTTTACACTTTAGCGGCCGTTATCTAACATTTAGATATATGTGCGAACAGACGGACAGACAGGGAGAGGAGACAGACAGAGCGAGACAGACAGACAGACAGACGGGAGAGAGAGAGAGAGAGAGAGAGAGGAGAGAAGAGAGAGAGAAGAGAGAGAGAGAAGAGAGAGGAGGAATACCACCATCTTTACAAAGAGAAAGAGAGCAAGACACACACACACACACACACACAGACAAAGACAGACCCCCCCCCCTCACTCGTCCCCCTGCTGTCTCCCTTCCTGGAATTTTTTTTTCTTTTGTCGTTTCATCGTTGGCTGCCTGTTTTCACATGAAAACACTCACACACTGGTTGGTGCGTTGAGTCAAGCTTAATAAGGCTTTCATGAGAAAGGTGTGGGCTCCCGAGTGGCGCAGCGGTCTAAGTCACTGCATCTCAGTGCTAGAGGTGTTACTACAGACACCCTAGTTTGAATCCAGGAGGTATCACAACCGGCTGTGCTTGGGAGTCCCATAGGGCGGCGCACAATTGGCCCAGCGTCGTCCAGGTTTGGCCGGGGTAGGCCGTCATTGTAAATAAGAATTTGTTCTTAACTGACTTGCCTAGTTAAATAAAAATGTAAAAGGTGTGGTGATGGAGGTAAAGAGAGGGATGGGGGAGGGAGTGGTATGATGCTATTTTCATCTATCTGAACTGCAAAGTGTAATATTTTGTAACATTCTAATATCTGAACAAAATGGCGGCCTTTTTGAAAACACACTCCCACGGTGGGTTACAGTGATACACTGTCCCTCTGATGAACCAGCTGTGGTCGCGCGTCTAATATATGAGTCCCCACGGAAACAACAGTTATTTTTTCTGTTATATTTTTTTTATCTGAACGCACTCTCTTTGGGGCTCAGAGACTTAGAAAGAGGTGCCTTGTGTGATTGGATCTGATAACATTTAACTTCATAAATACATTTCGTATAAAAACAAAAGGCATARGAGATAAGGAAAAAAATAGACCACAAAAACAGAATATTATCTCAAGAGAAAACACATCAACTCGCAGCAAGGATGTGAATATCTAACTTGGACAGATTCTTGGAGTAAACAATGTTATATTCTTCCCAAGTACAAACACTCTGAGCCTTTTACCCTTTTTAAAACAAGACAAAAACCCACCAACTTCAGCATGCTGACAACTTTTCACCTACTTTTTTTTAATATCTGAAAGGTATTACTGGTAACAAAGCCTGTACTTTTYCCCCCGCCAACCGACCTAGTCATGATTGCGGTAGGCTGTTATGTCCCGCCAACACCTCAGTAAAACGTCGCCTTTCATCTTACCGGCTTTGGCACGCATTAAAACATGAACAATTATTATTTGTTGTCTGACATCAAACTTGTCCTTGTCMATCACAAAGCTTTATATAAAAGCTTTTAATGCATTTTATTTCTCTCCATTTAAATGTATACATTTATGTCCTTGAGCTGTTCTTGTCTATTGCCACAGAAATGCTTTGGCATTTAGCCCGGGAGAACACACAATGGCATTTAATCTTTTGATGATAGGTTAATATGCGTAGGTTTCTAGTATTAGGCCTAATATTTAGCCGGCGAATAATGGATTAATATTAATGAGCTTCTTCAGCTACACATATAGCTCTCTTTTCCAGATGAGCTTGTGMTATGCCTCTTCTGCTGGAGTGGTAAAAAGCTATTGGCTACAATATGTTGWTGGACATTTATGGTGAGAATGTTTTGCTATGGTTAGTCCTATTCAGATAACTGTCTGCTGATACTATAAAAAAAATACATACGAGCACCTACAAACTCAAAAMAATGAGGCTCCTTTTCAAAAGATTSCTTTTTTGTTATATGACAGCGGTCCCTCACATTCCCATGATTGGTGGTGTGGGGAAAATATTCTTTATATTTTATTCTGCTATATTCTTACTATAAAATATATGTGTGTTGACTGTGATTAGGGCAGGGGAAAGTAGGCTAAGTGTGTCTCTTGTCTGTTTAATGAAGAAAATAACTAACTATTGATTTCATTTACATGACACAGCCATGTAGCATATAGGCTGCACAGACCAGTAATATCATTTAACCCAAAATATGCTATTCTATTTTTTTGAAATGCATTTTATTAGTCTTGTAATTTTTCTTAGGACCTGCCTAAAACAAATTAATAATGTATTTCTTTGTGATTGTGTATATTCAATGGATTTATTTTAAATAGACACCCACCCACACCGGCCGCCCCCTAATTAAGCCAAGCTTCCCCAAAAAATCTATAAAATAATKTACCTTTCGTCTCTCTGCGTTTCATAATTTTCCTTCAATGTATTTCCCTGGAGAGAGGCTGAATGTATCTGACTGGAGAAAGCATCCGAGCGAAACAGCGCCCCTCTGTCTCTGTATGTGTAGCCCATCAGTCTGATCCTGTCTGGTCCAAAGTAGTATGACATTGTTGATGCCCGTAGCATTGAACGGAAGGGAAGCCAGCGAGCATTTGGCCTCCCTTGATAAACAAAGTATAAAATAATAACCAATCAGTGTTGAGCTAAACTGAGTGAGCACAACTGTGAAGTGTCAATGGAAGCCAGTTTGGTTTTGGGTTCACACCAATTACATCACATTAAAAGCAAAACGTTGACAGAAAAAACTTGAATTGTTTMATCTCGTTGTGTTGTTGTCCTCCAGTGGCTAGCTCGCTAAAATTGTCCCTTTCCTAAATTAGCCATGGATGGAGATAGGGATTTGGACTTGGGGTTGGAGTTGTACTTAATTCTCTGTACTGACCAATGATGTTAATAACGATTCTGATCCAATCATTAATTCATACATTGTGCCGCTGGCCTGAGAAGATGGAAGTTCAATGTGTAGCTAGATGTAGAAGACTAATGTTAAGTAGCTAACATTGCCCATGAATGGAAGTTATGCTAGCGAGCAAGCATGTTATCCTTGGACAACAAAATATGTGTGTACTGTATGATAGTCATAGACTGTTTACTCAACATGAAAGAGGAGGATGGCATTGGTGTTTCTCTACAAGTAGGGTGAGGCAAGATGTTTTTTGCACGTGTACGCGCGCATATTTAGCTTATCTTGATTGGAAATAGATTTTGGAATCTTTTAGTTGTCAGTGTATTAGTCTAAGCATAGGTGATTTGATGATGTTGAAGTTGAAATGGTGCTGGAATAGTGGAGGCAGATCCTGTTGAAATGGTGCTGGAATAGTGGAGGCAGATCCTGTTGAAATGGTGCTGGAATAGTGGAGGCAGATCCTGTTGAAATGGTGCTGRAATAGTGGAGGCAGATCCTGTTGAAATGGTGCTGGAATAGTGGAGGCAGATCCTGTTGAAATGGTGCTGGAATAGTGGAGGCAGATCCTGTTGGAATAGTGGAGCCAGATCCTGTTCTAAATCAATGGTTGTTCAGTAGTCTAACAATGTCAGAAACATTACCTTGCTTGATCATGCTGTATGTCATGTAACTGTTTGTTACATACAATATGCTTTGTGGACTTCACCGGACAGCGGCTGCTATCCGGTTTTGTGATAAAACAAATGTGTGGTTTAATTAATTTATTCTGCCACTGTGTCTTCTTATTGTCTCGGCCTTAGGCCTACAGTATATATCACAGGTGGCAAGGCATATGAACTAACAGGATTTGTGGGGCACACAACGCAATTATTACAACACGATAATATGCCATTTTCTTCCTGAATTGGCTTCCCCACTGATTTTCACCACGCACTGCTACTGACTCCCACTCGTCAACGTGCCGGCATGCACACGAGATACAGTATATACAGTTGAAGTCGGAAGTTTACATACACTTAGGTTGGAGTCGTTAAAACTCATTTTTCAATCACTCCACGAATTTCTTGTTAACAAACTATAGTTTTGGCAAGTCGGTTAGGACATCTACTTTTCAACAATTGTTTACAGAGATTATTTGACTTATAATTCACTGTATCACAATTCCAGTGGGTCAGAAGTTTTACACTAAGTTGACTGTGTCTTTAAACAGCTTGGAAAATTACAGAAAAGGTTGTCATGGCTTTAGAAGYTTCTGATAGGCTAATTTGACATAATTTGAGTCAATTGGAGGTGTACCTGTGGATGTATTTCAAGGAATACCTTCAAACTCAGTGCCTCTTTGCTTGACATCATGGGAAACTCAAAATAAATCACCCTAGACCTCAGAAAAAAATGTAGACCTCCACAAGTCTGGTTCATTATTGGGAGCAATTTCCAAATTCCTGAAGGTACCACGTTCATTTGTACAATCAAT
The DNA here is from genome assembly GCF_002910315.2 of Salvelinus sp. IW2-2015. Taxonomy (NCBI): domain Eukaryota; kingdom Metazoa; phylum Chordata; class Actinopteri; order Salmoniformes; family Salmonidae; genus Salvelinus; species Salvelinus sp. IW2-2015. The sequence goes on along the minus strand of NW_019942755.1, from coordinate 170,237 downwards.
TGCACGCAAGTATAAACACCATGGGACCATGCAGCCATCATACCGCTCAGGAAGGAGATGCATTCTGTCTCTTAGAGATGAACGTACTTTGGTGCGAAAAGTACAAAACAATCCCAAAACAACAGCAAAGGACCTTGTGAAGATGCTGGAGGAAACAGGTACAAAAGTATCTATATCCACAGTAAAACGAGTCCTATATCGACATAACCTGAAAGGCCGCTCAGCAAGGAAGAAGCCACTGCTCCAAAACCGCCATAAAAAAGCCAGACTACGGTTTGCAACTGCACATGGAGACAAATATCGTACTTTTTGGAGAAATGTCCTCTGGTCTGATGAAACAAAAATAGAACTGTTTGGCCATAATGACCATTGTTATGTTTGGAGGGAAAAGAGGGAGGCTTGCAAGCTGAAGAACACCATCCCAACTGTGAAGCACGGGGGTGGCAGCATCATGTTGTGGGGGTGCTTTGCTGCAGGAGGGACTGGTGCACTTCACAAAATAGATGGCATCATGAGGTAGGAAACTTCAACTGTATATGACAATCAACATACTGTAAGTCTATCAGAAACCTTACCTGTTACAATAGGCATTAGCTTCTTCTGTGTTGACATCCTACAGGTACACAGGTTATAGAGTGTAAAAACATAGTGATGGAACATTGAAAAGGTACAGAGACCTACATAGATTTGTTCTGACACTCTATAAGCTGTTTACATGTACGAGGTCAGCCTGTAGTTGGTGTATTTATGACAGAGGACCAGTGGTATTTCAATCACTGTGAGAAGGGGCCCACCAAGGCATCCTACAAATACAATCAGTTCCCATGTCTCACAAGGCTACACGCCATGTTTTGAAATATATATAGTGCCGGGAGAGCAGAGAGATGCTGTCACGCTGTGTGTGTGTGTGTTGAGGGATGTGACAGCAGGAATCGGATAGTGTGCTGCTTCTTCCCAGACTTGGAGGCTGTCTGATAGAGAGGGAAGGAGCGGAGACCAGGAGGAAGAGAGGAATAGCGGTTGGGAGAGATTGTCTCTGATATTTACTGACTGCAGTACTAGTGGGATACGTGGTAGAACTTCTTTCTCCTTTTTCTTTGCAGTACAACCCCAAACTTGTGTGAGATGGGATTTTTCTGCAGTTTGACAACTCTTATTACATCTCATGTTTATTTTTTTCATGTTAGAATGTGTTACACAAAACTGTCTGTATTCTGACTTCCCTTGGCCCATATACGAGGCCATATGGAGAAAGATACTCCTACAGTATTTTCTAACTATTCCTTAAGACACATTTCCCCCAAAACAATGAACTACTGAGTGTTCCTTGACAGTAATCAATTGCTAGTTCTAATCCTGGGCTTTGCCAGTCAGTCACAGGTTGTCACGGCTGCCTAAAGCTCCTCTCGTGTCAACTGAGACAACTCCACAAACACACAGATACACACACATCCACACCCTAGAGCTTCTCTCCTGTCACTTAGTCAACTCCACACCTTCTCACCGTACTGTGGGTTACTCCTGAGGGCCCTTCGGGAGTGAAGGCCTCTGCACACAGTCCCCTCGGTTTATCACAGTTTATTGCCAGTCTGGTTCCAGCTCAGAGCTAATGAGAGGAGGAGAGGAGTGACACTAGGAGCAAGACACAGGTGGCTGCTGGCACCTTAATTGGGGAGGACTGGCTCATAGTAATGGCTGGAACGGCGTGAAGGGACTGTTATCCAACACATCAAGCACATGGTTTCCACGTGTTTGACACCATTTCATTCACTCCGTACCAGCCATTACTATGAGCCATCCTCCCCTCAGGGGAGCCAGAGCCCGGGGATTAGGGAAACACGGTTAAGTGAGTGAGTGAGGGAGGATGTTGAAAAAAAAATTGAGAGAGAGACTATGCTATTCCGTGTCATATGTTATCAATAAGCTTTCCCGCCGAGAAATCACTTCAATAAAAAGCACTGCGTAGTAGGTTACGGTGCACATTGTACTCATCTAAAAGAAGTCATGGAAGAATGGGTATCCATGTTCCCACTGGCAACACACTGGTTGAATCAATCTTGTTTCCACATCATTTTAATGAAATTACATTGAACCAATGTGGAATAGACATTGAAATGACATCTGAGCCCAGTGGGTTGTGKRTGTGTCCCAAATGGCACCCTATTCCCTCTATAGTGCACTACTTTTAACCAGAGCCCTATTCCCTCTATAGTGCACTACTTTTGATCAGGACCCAAAGGGAATAGGGTACCGTTTGGGACGCACWCTGTATGTTCTCTTTGGGATAAAATGACTTGATAAGACAAGAGGCCTGGAGAGAGGGGCTGATGAGACACACAAGACCTTGATAAGACAAGATGCCTGCAGTGAGAGCCCGATGAGACACACAGGGCCTTGATAAGACAAGATGCCTGCAGTGAGAGCCCGATGAGACACACAGGGTCTTGATAAGGAAAGATGGCCTGGCAGTGAGAGCCAATGAGAGACACACAGGGCCTTGATAAGACAAGATGCCTGCAGTGAGAGCCCGATGAGATACACAGGGCCTTGATAAGACAAGATGCCTGCAGTGAGGGCCCGATGAGATACACAGGGCCTTGATAAGACAAGATGCCTGCAGTGAGACCCCGATGAGACACACAGGGCCTTGATAAGACAAGATGTCTACAGTGAGGGCCCGACTACAAACACAGGGCCTTGATAAGACAAGATGCCTGCATTGAGGGCCCGATGACAAACACAGGGCCTTGATAAGACAAGATGCCTGCAGAGAGGGCCCAATGAGACACACAGGGCCTAGGCCTTGGCAGACCTTTTCCAAGACCTCTTCTGACTCACACTGTGGGAGTCTGGGGTGGCAGGAACAGAATGCACAATAGAATGAGCTCAGTGTGAAGGATGTGTTATTAGATAGACAATTAAATAACATTATTTAGGCAGACACATACACAAAGGCACATGCGCACACACACACACACAAATGCAGAACACACACACAAAAGCATGCACCGACAGACCCCTCTATCTCTCTCTCTCTCTGCTTGATCCGGCCTTCTCTCTGCTGTTCATTTCTACATCTGTTCTCTGGCTCAGGAAGGAAATTGCCTCCAATATCACCAGGGCCCTTGCATATTAGCAGCAAGGCAAGGTCACACCCGGGAATACATTGCTGAACACACTAATGCCACATTTGCATGGAGGAAACTCCATCTGCCCTACAACCACCATCACCTCCCACCCCCTCCTATTACCATCAACAAGCCGAACCGAACGAGCGTGCTCGCATACTCCCTTAAAATACTGTGGCAGCTGGCAGGGAGAGGTGAGGGGAGTGGTGATTGAGGTGGGATATCTGGCAGTCCGTTGGCTCCACCCCCGGGCCTTATATGAACTTCCTGCCCCAACGAGGCAAGACTAACTCGTTAAGCCAGGGAGGGTTTGGGGATGAAAGGGGGAAGCATCCTGCCCAACAGGGCAGAGTAGGAGAGAACCAAGATATGAAGAGTAGGAGAAGAGAGCACACTATCTGTGAGATTACACGTTGGGACCTGGACTGTCGGACTAACCCCCTTGTGTACCGGACCGGATTGGCTGAGAACCCGAGTGTGATTACCCCTGGGAAAAGGAACGGACAAAGAGAACGGCTTGTGGACTGTGAGGTGATTGGTGAATTCCCCATTCTTTCCCCGTGTACACAAATCCCTAATAAACTTCCCCTTAGCATTCTACTTCTGCTACTAATGCCTGTTTTGTTATTGAACTTGGTGACGTGGAAACCCCACACCCTTGGTCTTGATACAATACCTTGTCTTGAAAAACAAGAAAAAAGCGGCAATAGTACTGTTTGTCCATCTTGAGATGCCATAACCAGTGTTCACTTCCTCCAAAATAGTCAGAATGAATCTATTAACATTTGTATTTTTTTAATATATTTTTTTACAACTAACTAAGATGTTTGGTTCAGTATTTCTCAAGTGAAAAAGTGTGCATGAAAACGATGCATCTCATTGAATGACAATAAACACTTCCTTGAAGAATTCCTACTGTTTACCAATCACCTAAGAAGGGGCTACGGACTTCGGGCTACCAACTTCGGCTTACCTTGAGAAAATATTTGTGTTCACAAAAAAATWAAAATAAAAAAACGTCACAAAATGTCATCATAATATATGCACGAACTGTTTCGGATGGGAAGCATGAGGACACTTAAGCATAAGTGTGTTTGTGTGTGTCACAATTAAAGTAGTTATAACACCAGAGCTGGAGTATGAGATGCAAAATCCGTTGCAAATTACAATATCCTCCCTCCTCCCACCTTTCCTCCCTCCTTCTTTCTCTCCCCCATCCTCTTTCCTCCCCTCTCAGTCCTCCTAACTTGTATAATGTGACTCCATTATTTGAATAGCCCTCCCTCCATCCCTCTCTTCATCCATCCCTCTCTCTCATCCCTCCCTCTCTCCATCCCTCCCGCTCTCTCTCCCTCTATTATCCCTTAACCCGTCTCTGATTGTAATCTGCAGTCCTGACTCACCACATTAACTATGCAAGTGTTTCTCCGTGTGCTGCATTCGCCATCAGCAATCACTTAATGATGCCTGTGTTTACAGCTCTCACACACACAACGACACACACTGGTGCACAAAATATCTCACACACACACACACACCACACACACACACACACACACACAACACACACACACACCACACACACACACACACACACACACACACACACACACCACACACACACACACACACACACACACACACACACCAACACACACACACACACACACACACAGAAACCATAAATATTGGATAGAATGGATGATGCTTTTACTAAATTGGCAGGTGGATACGCAGTAACCTGTGAAAGCCCTATGGCTAAACACTCTGGAAGTATTTTAATGTATCTGTATTTTCTTAATAGGACACAAGTTCAAAGCAGCTCCATAGTGTATAAATGTGTTTTTAGAACCGCTATCAACTATAGAAAAAGAAAAAACTGAGATGATATCCCCTGTACTCAACTCATGTGAAGAGTGTCACCAAGCACATCAAAATAACCTATCTACAACTTATTCTTCACAGTAACAAAGCAAAAATAGGACTCGAGGAAAAGTTTTTTTTATTTGTTACTTGTTTGTCCTCGAAGTTTGAAAGGGTCATTTTGATTGAATATAACTTTTGGAGGCTGATGCAGAAGAGAGATTTGAATTTGGTATTGATGTACAAAGACGTATCGGAACAGATGTTGGCTGTCTGTCACTTACTGAATGCATCCCTGCGTCTGCTTTTATCTTTAAAAGAAGCTGTTCCGTTGAAGATACAGAAAGAAGCTAGAATGAGCACTGAGGAACCCTACAACGTGTTCATCAGAGACCCTGAGGAACACCTACAACGGTTCATCAGAGACACACTGAGGAACACCTACACGGTTCATCAGAGACAACTGAGGACACCTACAACGTGTCATCAGAGACGCACTGAGGAACACGACAACGGGTTCATCAGAGACAACTGAGGAACACCTACAACGTGTTCATCAGAGACACACTGAGGAACACTACAACGGGTTCATCAGAGACACACTGAGGAACACCTACAACGGTTCATCAGAGACACACTGAGGAACACCTACAACGGGTTTCATCAAGACACACTGAGGAACACCTACAACGGGTTCATCAGAGACACACTGAGGAACACCTACAACGGTTCATCAGAGACGCACTGAGGAACACTACAACGTGTTCATCAGACACACTGAGGAACACCTAACAACGTGTTCATCAGAGCCACTGAGGAACACCTACAACGTGTTCATCAGAGACACACTGAGGAACATCTACAACAGTTTCATCAGACACACTGAGGAACACCACAACGGGTTCATCAGAGACGCACTGAGGAACACCTACAACGGGTTCATCAGAGACACACTGAGGAACATCTACAACGGGTTCATCAGACACACTGAGGAACATCTACAAACGGGTTCATCAGAGACACACTGAGGAACACCCTACACCGGTTCATCAGAGACACTGAGGAACACCTACAACGGTTCATCAACACACTGAGAACACTCAAACAGTTTCAGAGACACACTGAGGAACACCTACAACAGTTTCATCAAGACACACTGAGGAACATCTACAACGTGTTCATCAGAGACACACTGAGGAACACCTACAACGGTTCATCAAGAGACACTGAGGAACACCTACAACAGTTCATCAGAGACACACTGAGGAACACCTACAACAGTTCATCAAGACACACTGAGGAACACCTACAACCGGTTTCATCAGAGACACTGAGGAACACCTACAACGGTTCATCAGACACACTGAGGAACACTACAACGTTCATCAGAGACACACTGAGGAATACCTACAACGGGTTCATCAGAGACAACACTGAGGAACATCTACAACAGGTTCATCAGAGACAACTGAGGAACATCTACAACGTGTCATCAGAGACACACTGAGGAACACCTACAACGGGTTCATCAGAGACGCACTGAGGAACACCGACACAGGTTCATCAGAGACACCACTGAGGAACACCTACAACGGGTTCATCAGAGACGACACTGAGGAACACCTACAACGGGTTCATCAGAGACCACTGAGGAACATCTACAACGGTTTCATCAGACACACTGAGGAACACCTACAACGGGTTCATCAGAGACGCACCTGAGGAACACCTACAACGTGTTCATCAAAGACACACTGAGGAACACCTACAACGGTTCATCAGAGACACACTGAGGAACACCTACAACGGGTTCATCAGAGAACGCACTGAGGAACACTACAACGGTTCATCAACACACACTGAGGAACACCTACAACGTGTTCATCAGAGACACCTCTGAGGAACACCTACAACGGGTCATCAGACGCACTGAGGATCACCGACAACGGTTCATCAAGACGCACTGAGGAACACCTACAACGGGTTCATCAGAGCACACTGAGGAACACCACAACGGTTCATCAGACACACTGAGGAACACCTACAACGGGTTCATCAGAGACACACTGAGGAACACCGACAACGGTCTCATCAGAGACTCACTGAGGAACATCTACAACGGGTTCATCAGAGACGCACTGAGGAACACCTACAACGGGTTCATCAGAGACGCACTGAAGAACACCTACAACGGGTTCATCAGAGACACACTGAGGAACACCTACAACGTGTTCATCAGAGACACTGAGGAACACCTACAACGGGTTCATCAACACACTGAGAACACCTACAACGTGTTCATCAGACACACAGTGAGGAACACCTACAACGGGTTCATCAGAGACACACTGAGGAACACCTACAACGGGTTCATCAGAGACACACTGAGGAACACCTACAACGTGTTCATCAGAGACACTGAGGAACACCTACAACGGGTTCATCAGACACACTGAGGAACACCTACAACGTGTTCATCAGACACACAGTGAGGAACACCTACAACGTGTTCATCAGACACACACTGAGGAACACCTACAACGTGTTCATCAGACACACTGAGGAACACCTACAACGGGTTCATCAGAGACACACTGAGGAACACCTACAACGGGTTATCAGAGACACACTGAGGAACACCTACAACGTGTTCATCAGAGACACTGAGGAACACCTACAACGGTTCATCAAGACACACTGAGGAACACCTACAACAGTTCATCAGAGACACACTGAGGAACACCTACAACGGGTTCATCAGAGACACACTGAGGAACACTACAACGTGTTCATCAGAGACACACTGAGGAACACCTACAACGGGTTCATCAGACACACTGAGGAACACCTACAACGGGTTCATCAGAGACACACTGAGGAACACCTACAACGGGTTCATCAGACACACTGAGGAACACCTACAACGGGTTCATCAGAGACACTGAGGAACATCTACAACGGTTCATCAGACACACTGAGGAACACCTACAACGGGTTCATCAGAGACACACTGAGGAACACCTACAACGGGTTCATCAGACACACTGAGGAACATCTACAACGGGTTCATCAGAGACACACTGAGGAACATCTACAACGGGTTCATCAGAGACACACTGAGGAACACCGACAACGGTTCATCAGAGACACACTGAGGAACACCTAAACGGGTTCATCAGAGACACACTGAGGAACACCTACAACGGGTTCATCAGGACGCACTGAGGAACACCGACAACGGTTCATCAGAGACACACTGAGGAACACCTACAACGGGTTCATCAGAGACACACTGAGGAACACCTACAACGGGTTCATCAGAGACACTGAGGAACACCTACAACGTGTTCATCAGAGACACACTGAGGAACACCTACAACGGGTTCATCAGAGACACACTGAGGAACACGACACGGTTCATCAGAGACACACTGAGGAACACCTACAACGGGTTCATCAGAGACACACTGAGGAACACCGACAACGGTTCATCAAGAGACACACTGAGGAACCCCTACAACGTGTTCATCAGAGACACACTGAGGAACACCTACAACGGGTTCATCAGAGACGCACTGAGGAACACCTACAACGTGTTCACCAGAGACACACTGAGGAACTCCTACAACGTGTTCATCAGAGACACACTGAGGCAACCTACAAAGTGTTCATCAGAGACACTGAGGAACATCTACAACGGGTTCATCAGAGACACACTGAGGACACCCTACAACGGTTCATCAGAGACACTGAGGAACATCTACAACGGGTTCATCAAGAGACACACTGAGGAACACCTACAACGGGTTCATCAGAGAACTGAGAACATCTACAACGGGTTCATCAGAGACACACTGAGGAACACCTACAACGTGTTCATCAGAGACACTGAGGAACACCTACAACGGGTTCATCAGAGACACACTGAGGAACACCTACAAGGTTCATCAGAGACACACTGAGGAACACCTACAACGGGTTCATCAGAGACACACTGAGGAACACCTACAACGTGTTCATCAGAGACACCTGGGAACATCTACAACGGGTTCATCAAGCACACTGGAGAAAACCTACAACGGGTTCATCAGAGACACACTGAGGAACACCTACAACGGGTTCATCAGAGACACACTGAGGAACATCTACAACGGGTTCATCAGACCCACTGAGGAACATCTACAACGGGTTCATCAGAGACACACTGAGGAACACCTACAACGGTTCATCAGAGACACACTGAGGAACACCTACAACGTGTTCATCAGAGACACACTGAGGAACACCTACAACGGTTCATCAGAGACACACTGAGGAACACCTACAACGTGTTCATCAGAGACCACTGAGGAACACCTACAACGTGTTCATCACAGAGACACACTGAGGAACACCTACAACGGTTCATCAGAGACACACTGAGGAACACCTACAAGCGTGTTATCGAGACACACTGAGAACACCTACAACGTGTTCATCAGAGACACACTGAGGAACACCTACAACGGTTCATCAGAGACACACTGAGGAACACCTACAACGTGTTCATCAGAGACACATGAGGAACACCTACAACGGTTCATCAGAGACACACTGAGGAACACCTACAACGTGTTCATCAGAGACCACTGAGGAACACCTACCACGGTTCATCAGACACACTGAGGAACACCTACAACGGGTTCATCAGAGACACACTGAGGAACACCTACAACTGTTCATCAGAGACACACTGAGGAACACCTACAACGGGTTCACACAGAGACACACTGAGGAACACCTACAACTGTTCATCAGAGACACACTGAGGAACACCTACAACGGGTTCATCAGAGACACACTGAGGAACACCTACAACTGTTCTCAGAGACACACTGAGAACACCTACAACGGTTATCAGAGACACACTGAGGAAACCTACAACGGGTTCACCAGAGACACCAGTGAGGAACACCTACAACGGGTTCATCAGAGACACACTGAGGAACACCTACAACGGGTTCACCAGAGACACACTGAGGAACACCTACAACGGGTTCATCAGAGACACACTGAGGAACACCTACAACGGGTTCACCAGAGACACACAGTGAGGAACACCTACAACGGGTTCATCAGAGACACACTGAGGAACACCTACAACGGGTTCATCAGAGACACACTGAGGACACACTACAACGGGTTCATCAGAGACACACTGAGGAACATCTACAACGGGTTCATCAGAGACACACTGAGGAACACCTACAACGGTTCATCAGAGACACTGAGGAACACCTACAACGGGTTCATCAGAGACGCACTGAGGAACACCTACAACGGGTTCATCAGAGACGCACTGAGGAACACCTACAACGGGTTCATCAGAGACACACTGAGGAACACCTACAACGGTTCATCAGAGACACTGAGGAACACCTACAACGGGTTCATCAGAGACGCACTGAGGACACCTACAACGGGTTCATCAGAGACACACTGAGGAACACCTACAACGGGTTCATCAGAGACACACTGAGGAACACCTACAACGTGTTCATCAGACACACAGTGAGGAACACCTACAACGGGTTCATCAGAGACACACTGAGGACACCTACAACGGGTTCATCAGAGCACTGAGGGACCATCTACAACGGGTTCATCAGAGACACATCAATTACCTCATACCCCTATTGGTGCTACCTGTATATAGCCATGTTATTTTCTACTCCCTATACTGTATATAGCCATGTTATTTTCTACTTCCTATACTGTATCGTATTTTGACTCGTTATTGTTTTTACTGTGTATTTATTCCTGGTGTCACTGTTTCTATGTTTTTATCTTTAATAACTCTGCATTGTTGGAAAATCAACCGTGAGAAAACATTTCACTGTTAATCTACACCTGTTTACCAAGCATGTGACAAATAACATGAGATAAAACCAAAAGAATGAGCTTGAGAACTAGGGGAAGCAGCTAGTGTAGTAATACAGATGTTCTGGATGTCCAAGGCTGTGTGGAAGGCTCTGGGTGTAATTAGACCTTAGAGCTCCCATCTTTCCTCCCCCACGTCCCTTTATCCCATAATGGACTGGCTTAAGGGGCTTTTCATTCTGTCTGGTGGTCAGTATATTCTAGGGCTGGATCATAAATACAGCACTTTGATCTACCCACAATGGAACAATGCAGGGATCTCCTCTCTGTCGATATCCTCAATCTCTCTCATCCACTTTACACACCAGCACTTACTGTGGCAGGTTGACTGGCAGTCAATGGGCAACGCATCACCTAGCAATCAATGGAGATAGGAAGATTATACATGGGAGAGCAAAGTACAATTAGGTCAAAACATCTTATGTTATTTGTCACATGCTTCGTAAAAAACAGGTGTAGAATAACAGTGAAATGCTTACAGGTCCTTCCCAACAATGCAACAAAGAAAATAGAAGAAAAAAAACACAATGATTAATGATAACTTGCCGATATACACGTGGTAGCAGTACAGACAGAGTCAATGTGCAGGGGTACCAGTACTGAGTCGATGTGCAGGGGTACGAGGTAATTGAGGTAGATATGGACATATACATTGCATTCGGAAAGTATTCAGACCCCTTGACATTTTCCAAATGTTGTTACATTACAGTCTTATTCTAAAATTAATTTAAAAATAAAATGGAAGAAGTTTGGAACCTCCAAGACTCTTCCTAGAGCTGGCTGCCTGCCCAAACTGAGCAATCGGGGGAGAAGAGCCTTGGTCATGGAGGTGACCAAGAACCCGATGGTCACTCTGACAGATCTCCCGAGTTCCTCTGTGGAGATGGGAGAACCATCCTGGAAGGTCATCCTTCTCTGCAGCACTCCACCAATCAGAACTTTATGGTAGAGTGGCCAGACGGAAGCCACTCCGCAGTAAAAGGCACATGACAGCCCGCTTGGAGATTTCCAAAAGGTACCTAAAGGACTCTCAGACAATGAGAAACAAGATTCTCTGGTCTGATGAAACCAAGATTCAAATCTTTGGCTTGAATGCCAAGCGTCATGTCTGGAGGAAACCAGGCACAATCTCTATGGTGAAGCATGGTGGTGGCAGCATCATGCTGTTGGGATGTTTTTCAGCGGCAGGGACTGGGAGACTAATCAGGATCGAGGGAAAGATGAACGGAGCAAAGTACAGAGAGATCCTTGATGAAAACCTGCTCTACAGCGCTCAGATCCTCAGACTGGGGTGAAGGTTCACCTTCCAACAGGACAATGACCCTAAGCACACAGCCAAGACAACGCAGGAGTGGCTTCGGGACAAGTCTCTGAATGTCCTTGAGTGGTCAAGCTAGAGCCCGGACTTGAACCCGATCAAACATCTCTGGAGAGACCTGAAAATAGCTGTGCAGCAACGCTCCTCATCCAACCTGACAGAGCTTGAGAGGATCTGCAGAGAGGAATGGGAGAAACTCCCCAAATACAGGTGTGCCAAGCTTGTAGCATCATACCCAAGAAGATGCAAGGCTGTAATCGCTGCCAAAGGTGCTTCAACAAAGTACAGAGTAAAGGGTCTGAGTACTTATGTTAATGTCATATTTCAGTTTTGTTGAATTTCTTGCAAACAATTCTGGGGTATTTGGTGTAGATTGATGAGGGACAAAAACAATTTWAAAAAAATTATACGGCTGTAACGTAACAAAATGTGGAAAAAGTCAAGAGGTCTRAATACTTTCCGAATTAACTGTAGGTAGCGATAAAGTGACTAGGCAACAGGATAGATCATAAACAATAGTTAGTAACTGCAGAAAGGGTCAATGCAGATAGTTAAATAGTTAGCTATTAGTTAGCTATTATAATAGTTACCATTAGCTACCACTAGAAGCTGTTCAGGGTCCTGTTGGTTCCAGACTTGGTGCATCAGTACCGCTTGCCGTAAGATAGCAGAGGGAACAGTCTATGAATTGGGTGTCTGGATTATTTGACCATTTTTAGGGCATTCCTCTGACACCGCCTGGCATAGAGGTCCTGGATAGCAGGGAGCTCAACCCCCGTACTTGGCCATACGCACTACCCTCTGTAGTGCCTTGCGGTTGGATGCCAAGCAGTTGCCATACAAAGCGGTGATGCAGAAAGTCAAGATGATCTCAATGGTGCAGCTGTAAAACTTGATGTGAGAACCCATGCCACATTGTTCAGCCTCTTGACGGGGAACAGGTGTTTTGTTGTATTGTTGTATGTGTTGTTGTATCTTCACAACTGTGTTGGTTTGTGTGGACCATGAAAATTCCTTAGTGATGTGGACACAGAGGAACTTGAAACGTGCTCAGCCCTCCGTTTCCTGTAGTCTATGATCAGCTCCTTTGTCTTGCTGATGTTGAGGGAGAGGTTGTTTTCCTTGCACCACATTGCCAGGTCACTGACCTCCTCCCTATAGGCCAGGGTTGGGCAATTCCAGTCCTCGAGGGCCTGATTGGTGTCACAGATTTRCCCCAGCCCCAGCTAACACACCTGACTCCAATAATCAACTAATCATGATCTTCAGTTTAGAATGCAGTTAGTTTAAATCAGGTGTGTTAGCTAGGGATGGAGACAAAGTGTGACACCAATCAGGCCCTCGGGGACTGGAGTTGCCCAGCCCTGCTATAGGCGGTCTCATCGTTGCCGCTGAACAGGCCAATCCAAGTCATGTCTTTAGCAAGCTTAATGATTGTGTTGGAATCGTGTACCGCCACGCAGTTGTGGGTGAACAGGGAATACAGGAGTGGACTAAACATTCACCCCTGAGGGGCCCCCGTGTTGAGGGTCAGCATGGCGGCTGTGTTGTTGAAAGGCACTCTGATGTTGAACACTGAGCTGTAGTCAATGAACAGGTGTTCTCGTCCAGCTAAAAAATATATAGCCCGAAAACTCCCTTTAGGTGTTCTCACTCACGCAAGAAAAACCTTGAGACTTCCTTAACATTAGAGATTGCACACCAGCTGTTGTTAAGAAAGAAGCACACACCTCCTCCCTTAACCTTACCCGAAGCTGTCGTTCGGTCTTGACGATGCATAGACCGATGCATAAACAGCTTGATGTATATTATCCATGTCCCTGTTCAGCAACGACTCCGAGAAACATAGAATATTACAGTTCTTCAGGTCCCGTTGATAGGATAGTCTCGAACGGAGCTCGTCCAGTTTGTTCTCTAGTGATTGTATGTTCGCCAATAGAACGGAGGGTAGAGGCATAGTGTCGTCATGACGTAGTGTCGTCATGGAGACTGCTCGGTTGCCTCTCGAGCTCCATCTCTTCCTCTTTAAAGTCCCAGGGATGAGGGCCTGGTCCGGGATGAGCAGTGCATCTACAGTTGCCGACTTGTGGAATTAGAAATCTTTATCCAGATTGAGGTTAGCGATCGCTGTTCTGATGTCCAGAAGCTGTCCTAGGAAATAATAGTGGAAATATTAGGTTCAAAGAAATGTGATAATAGAGTTAAAAATCCCAAAACATTGGTCAGGAGCCTGTGAGACTGCAGATATCCATCTCTGCAGTGCCATCTACAAATCTTCAGGTCAAAGAAGATAGGATTGTTAGAAAATAGTAGTATGATCGTTGATAGTGTGTCCCTGTGTGTTGGTGTGTGTGTGTGTGTGTGGGTGTGTGTGTGTGTGTGTGTGTGTTGTGTTGTGTGTGTGTGTGTGTGTGTGTGGTGTGTGTGTGTGTGTGTGTTGTGTGTGTGGTGTGTGTGTGTGGTGTGTGTGTGTGTGTGACGTGTTATAGCGTACCCATCAAGAACCACAGCATCTGATCTGGGTAACCAACCTGTTGCTAATGGTTCCACAGGGAGTCAATCAACCTGCCACACCTCCATATCTCCTTACACACACACACACACACACACACACACACACACACACACACACACACACACACACAGCACACACACAACACACACACACAACACACACACACACACACACACACACACACACACCACACACACCAATCACATCACACAAGTAAGCATTTAGTTGGACGGTGTATACCATCTGTACCTTGTACATACGACCAATAAAAGTTCAACTTTAAAACACACAAACACACTCTGTCTTCCAGTCAAGGCTGTGTGCCCTGCATCCTTTTATTTAGACACCAGTGGGAGTGAGAGACGGAACAGCGGCTAATTAGACAGTGGGAGAGATGAGAGGAGGTGTGTGAGTGTGTACTGAAGTGGAAAGGTCTGTGGCGACGTGCCGTACTGAGAACCACCTTAGAGAGAGAGAGAGAGAGAGAGAGGGGAGAGAGAGAGAGAAACATGCTCTGTAGAGTGGACACCTGCCTGTTGGGCCTGGCTGACCCCAGCCGCTAATGAATAGAGATCCAACAAACGGCCAATTAGCGAGCACGCTCGTTAAGTCAACCATTTAACAAACGGCGTGTCACAATGGACTTGCCTGTGATGGCTGCAGCAGACCTATTGATATGGCTACCTATTAGAGTGCATTAAAGGAAAACGCATATACACACAGTCTCTAAATGAGATTACTTTAGTTGACTGTATCTCCGCTGGGAAATAATATGCCTAACATGCTATTAAATACCATGGCGACAACAAGCAACCAGACCATCGGTTATATTACATAGATCCAAACAACATACAACACGGGGTATTACAATACCACAGGGTATTATACCACAGCGCATTATATACAGTACAAGTCAAAAGTTTGGACACACCTACTTATTTCTTTATTTTTACTATTTTCTACATTGTAAAATAATAGTGAAGACATCAAAACTATGAAATAACACATATGGAATCATGTAGTAACCAAAAAAAGTGTTAAACAAATCAAAATATATTTGAGATTTGAGATTCTTCAAAGTAGCCACCTTTTGCCTTGATGACAGCCTTGCACACTCTTAGCATTCTCTCAACCAGCTTCATTAGGTAGTCACCTGGAATGCATTTCAATTAACAGGTGTGCCCTGTTAAAAGTTAATTTGTGGAATTTCTTTCCTTCTTAATGCTTTTGAGCCAATCAGTTGTGTTGTGACAATGTAGGGGTGGTATACAGAAAACAAAAACCAAGACAATATTATGGCAAAACAGCTCAAATAAGCAAAGCGAAACGACAGTCCATCATTACTTTCAGACATGAAGGTCAGTCAATACTGAACATTTCAATAACTTTTTCTTCAAGTGCAGTCGCAAAAACCATCAAGCGCTATGAGGGAACTGGCTCTCATGAGGACCACCACAAGAAAGGAAGACCCAGAGTTACTGCTGCAGAGGATAAGTTCATTGGAGTTACCAGCCTCAGATTGTAGCCCAAATAAATACTTCACAGAATTCAAGTTACAGACACATCTAAACATCAACTGTTCAGAGGAGACTGCGTGAATCAGGCCTTCATGGTCAAATTACTGCAAAGAAACCACTACTAAAGGTACACCAACAATAAGAAGAGACTTGCTTGGGCCAAGAAACACGAGCAACTGACAGACCGGTGGAAATCTGTCCTTTGGTCTGATGAGTCCAAATTTGAGATTTTTGGTTCCAACCGCCGTGTCTTTGTGAGACGCAGAGTAGGTGAATGGATGATCTCCACATGTGTGGTTCCCACCGTGAAGCATGGAGGAGGAGGTGTGATGGTGTGGGGGTGCTTTGCTGGTGACAGTGTCTGTGATTTATTTAGAATTCAAGGCACACTTAACCAGCATGGCTACCACAGCATTCTGTAGCGATACGCCATCCCGTCTGGTTTGTGCTTAGTGGGACTATCATTTGTTTTTTAACAGGACAATGAGCCAACACACCTCCAGGCTGGGTAAGGGCTATTTGACCAAGAAGGAGGGTGATGATGACCTGACCTCCACAATCACCCAACCTCAATCCAATTGAGATGGCTTGGGATGAGTTGGACCGCAGAGTGAAGGAAAAGCAGCCAACAAGTGCTCAGCATATGTGGGAACTCCTTCAAGACTGTTGGAAAAGCATTCCAGGTGAAGCTGGTTGAGAGAATGCCAAGAGTGTGCAAAGCTGTCATCAAGGCAAAGGATGCCTACTTTGAAGAATCTAAAACATAATTCGATTTTTTTAACACTTTTGGGGGAGGGGGTTACTACATGATTCAAAATGTAGGCTACAGACAACAGGAGTAGTAGTATAGGGTTTCTCTAGTGTTTTCTCTTTCTGAGAGAGAGAGAGAGAGAGAGAGAGAGAGAGAGAGAGAGAGAGAGAGAGAACTGTATTTTCTGTTAATTAAAAAAAAATATATGGTTAATAATTCTACAGATGACAACTACAATGAATATCCTTGACTACTAGACTGGATAACAGGTGCATAGGCTATGACAGTAATCTACTCCTACAGACAAGCATTTCCAACAATAGCTCAATGTATTATTCAAGTGATATTCCACAAGGTATAAGCTGTGGACAGTTCACTGTGAACCATCTACGGTTATGTGGACCTTATCTTACTGTAAATAATACTGCAGTTGTTTGATAGCTTGTAAGCTGGTTGCAGTGCGGCAAACTAATCTAAATGCTGGTAATTGATTACCAGGCAGGCTTGATTGCTGAATGCTAACAGCTAACATCGCCGTGGATACAGTGGATACAGTATGACTTGCCAGATTGGCACTGTCCAAGGTGCTACCAGGGATAATGCATCACAGTTTTCAACACAACATTCCTCTTCCTGAGTGCTGCATTTCGCTGAACCCTCATTCATTCTCATGTGCTGCTACTGCCATCTAGTGGTTATGTCATTGGTTGCATACAGCCATCTAGTGGCTATGTGATGGATTGCATATTCCCATCTAGTGGCTATGTGACAGGTTGCATACTGCCATCTAGTGGCCATGTGATAGATTGCATACTGCCATTTATTATGCCACTTATGACTGGACTTTTTTGGGACAAAAAAAGACTAGATCAGCTTCAAAAACATATATTTCTATATTTTTCTCTTTCATCAGATACAGATTGTTGTTTGCAACATATATCATGTTGTTGTTTGAAAATAATCTTCATTTCATATTCAATAGGTATTATGTATATACAATGCATTCAGAAAATATTCAGACACCTTGACTTTTTCCACATTTTGTTACATTACAGCTTAATTCTAAAATGTATTTWAAAAAAATCCTCATCAATCTACACACAATACCCCATAATGAAATAAGTGAAAACAGCTTTAGACATTTTTGCAAACGTATTTAAAATAAAACAGATATACCTTATTTACATAAGTATTCAGATCCTTTGCTATGATTCTTGAAATTGAGCTAAGGTGCATCTTGTTTCCATTGATCATCCTTGAGATATTTCTACAACTCGATTGGTGTCCACCTGTGGGAAATTCAATTGATTGGACATGATTTGGAAAGGTACACACCTGTCTATATAAGGTCCTACAGTTGACAGTGCACGTCAGAGCAAAAATCAAGTCATAAACTGGAAGGAATTGTCCGTAGAGCTCCGTGACAGGATTGTGTTGATGCACAGATCTGGGAAAGTGTAGCAAAAAAGTTCTGCAGCATATAAGGTCCCCAAGAACACAGTGGCCTCCATCATTCTTAAATGGAAGAAGTTTGGAACCACCAAGAGACTTCCTAGAGCTGGGCGCCCAGCCATACTGAGCAATCGAGGGAGAAGGGCCTTGGTCAGGAAGGTGACCAAGACCCCGATGGTCACTCTGACAGATCTCCAGAGTTCCTCTGTGGAGATGGGAGAACCTTCCAGAAGGGCAACCATCTCTGCAGCACTCCACCCATCAGGCCTTTATGGAAGAGTTGCCAGACAGAAGCCACTCCTCAGTAAAAGGCACATGACAGCCCGCTTGGTTTGCCAAAAGGCACCTAAAGGACTCTCAGACCATGACAAAAAAGATTCTCTGGTCTGATGAAACCAAGATTGAACTCTTTGGCCTGAATGACAAGTGTCACGTCTGGAGGAAACTTGGCACCATTCCTATGGTGAAGCATGGTGGTGACAGCATCATGCTGTGGGGATGTTTTTCAGTGGCAGGGACTGGGAGACTAGTCAGGATCGAGGGAAAGATGAACGGAGCAAAGTACAGAGAGATCATTGATGAAAACCTGCTCCAGAATGCTCAGGTCCTCAGACTGGGGCGAAGGTTCACCTTCCTATACGACAATGACCCTAAGCACACAGCCAAGACAACGCAGGAGTGGCTTCGGGACAAGTCTCTGAATGTCCTTAAGCGACCCAGCCAGAGCCCAGACTTGAACCCGATCGAACATCTCTGGAGAGACCTGAAAATGGCTGTGCAGCGACGCTCCCATCCTAACCGACAGAGCTTGAGAGGATCTGCAGAGAAGAATGGGAGAAACTCCCCAAATACAGGTGTGCCAAGCTTGTAGCGTAATACCCAAGAAAACTCGACACTGTAATAGCAGCCAACGGTGCTTCAACAAACTACTGAGTAAAGRGTCTGAATAATTATGAAAATCTGATATTCCGTTTATTATTTGCTAAAAAAAWWAAWWAAWAATAATAATATTTTTGTCATTATGGGGTATTGTGTAAAGATTGATGAGTGGGAAACAAACAATTTAATACATTTTAGAATAAGGCTGTAACGTAACAAAATGTGGAAAAAGTCAATGGGTCTGAATACTTTCCAAATACAGTGTATTTGTATTATTTTAGTTCCCTGACCACAAGACAAACTATTGATACACATGGTAATTTACCCCAGGACAAACTCCCAGTCCTATTGATACACATGGTAATTTACCCCAGGACAAACTCCCAGTCCTATTGATCCACTGGTTATTTACCTCCAGGACAAGCTCGCAGTTCCTTATTGTTATAGCACTGGTGAAGTTACCCGGGGCAGGGACTAAACGCCCAGTGCTATTGATACACATGGAATTTACCCGCAGGACCAAAGCCTGCACCAGTCCTATTGGATACGACATGGTAATTTACCAAGGACAAACTCCCAGTCCTATTGATACACATGGTTAATTTCCCCAGAGATAAACTCCCAGTCCTATTGATACATATGGTATATTTACCGCCTGGACACAAACTCCAGTCCTATTTGATACACATGGTAATTTCCCCAGGACAAATTCCCAGTCCTATTGATATCACATGGTAATTTACCCCAGGACTAAACTCCAGTCCTATTGATACATATGGTAATTTACCCCTGGACAAACTCCCAGTCTATTGATACACATGGTAATGTTACCCAGGACAAACTCCCAGTCCTATTGATACATATGGTAATTTACCCCAGGACAAACTACCAGTCCTATTGATACAATGGTAATTTACCCAGGATCAAACTCCAGTCCTATTGATACATATGGTAATTTACCCTGGACAAATTCCTCCAGTCCTATTGATAACACATGGTAATTTACCCCGGGACAAACTCCAGTCCTATTGATACACATGGTAATTTACCCCAGGAAAACTCCAGTCCTATTGATACACATGGTAATTTACCCAGGACAAACTCCAGTCCTATTGATATCATATGGTAATTTCCCCAGGACAAATTCCCAGTCCATATTGATACATATGGTAATTTACCCCACCCCGGGACAAACTCCCAGTCCTATTGATACATATGGTAATTTACCCTGGACAAACTCCAGTCCTATTGATACACATGGAGTTATTTTACCCAAGGACAAACTCCCAGTCCTATTGATACACATGGTAATTTACCCCAGGACAAACTCCCAGTCTATTGATACATATGGTAATTTACCCTGGACAAACTCCCAGTCCTATTGATACACATGGTAATTTACCCAGGACAAATTCCCAGTCCTATTGATACACATGGTAATTTACCCAGGACAAACTCCCAGTCCTATTGATCATATGGTAATTTACGCCTGGACTAAACTCCCAGTCTATTGATACACATGGTAATTTACCCCAGGACAAACTCCCAGTCCTATTGATACCTAGGTAATTTCCCAGGACAAACTCCCAGTCCTATTGATACACATGGTAATTTACCCGAGGACAAACTGCCAGTCCTATTGATACATATGGTAATTTACCCCTGGAGCAAATTCCAGTCTATTGATACACATGGTAATTTACCCCGGGACAAACTCCCAGTCCCTAATTGATACAATGGTAATTTACCCAGGACAAATCTCCAGTCCTATTTGATACATGGTATTTTACCCAGACAAACTCCCAGTCCTATTGATACATAATGGTAATTTACCCAGAAATTTCCCAGTCCTATTGATACATATGGTAATTTACCCCGGACAAACTCCAGTCCTATTGATACAATGGTAATTTAGCGCCCCGGACACAACTCCGGCAGTCCAGTAATAAAAAAAATCAAAACAATAAAAAAAAATTATCTGATAAGCACGATGGTGATGTTACCCGCATGGATAAATTCCGCAGTCCTATTGATAGCAATATTGGTAATTTAGCCCTTAGGCCAAACTCCGCAGTCCTGATTGATTCAGCATGGTAATTTAGCCCTCCCGGACAACAATTCCCAGTCCTATTGATACACATGGTACATTTACTACGCAGCAGACCTGTTCCCAACAGGTTGAGGTCAGCTCGGGTTCTGCTGTTAACATTTTATTTTGTGGTTTAAAAACCAATACGCAACAAATTGCATTGGTAATCAATAAGGATATTAATCTGAAATGGCTTATTTCAATACAGTCAATATGGACTTTCCAGGTCTTCACCTGATTACTAGCAGATGATCTACAGTATATTCACACATTGCTACTGTATGTCAAAGAGGATGAAAAGGTAGATGACGTTACACATTTTTGTCATTTCGCAGATGGTCTTATTCAGAGCAATTTACAGGGCACATCAAAAGATTGTTCTCCTAGTCAGCTCAGGGATTCGAATCAGCCACCATACTGGCCCAACGCTCTTAACCCTTAGGCTAACTGCCACCATGAAGAGCACTGCTCATTTTTGTCCTTAATTTGGTTTCATAAGAAAGGACATATTGTATGTCTATGGAAGCCAGACAACAGACATAAGTATCTAGTCTCATATTTGGGTATATATTATTTTCCCCCTTCCAGCGACAATTCCACTATATGAGAAACATCCACTTCACAGGACAAAATGTATATTTACCCCCGGTATGGGTAAACCAATCATTTAAATTTTGACTGTGTGGAGTCTTTAAAGATGCTAAAACAAGCTTTGAAAATTAAATGGTTTTGCTCCGCAGCGCCAGCGAATGAAACGTGCCAGCTTAGCCTGCAGGGAGTTACACTGCAGCAGTAGTCAGAGCGCATTAGACAGAAACAATTGATCAAAACATACTAATTAATCTATGTGTTTTACATATATTCATTTCCTGCATCAAATATTGATGACAATAAACGCATTTCTTTTTCAAATGAGGAAGAGGCTATCAAATATTTCTGACACACACCTCATTAAGGGAAAGAAGCCGAGAGCGAGCATGAATTTTTTAAGGGGCAGGATGGATTCACAATGGAACTGTTATAGCTACCTATAATTGTGCTCTATGTTAGCATTATGCTCATGCTAAACACTGTGTGTTTATAACTGATAAGATCAGGAGCAAACCCAAACATAGGATCTGTTGGGACACTTAGAAAATGTATCACTCCTTCCTCCCTTCAATTAAGTCATTGCTCCTAAGAGGACCGGAAAGGTGGTGGAATGAAGGATTCCACTTAATATTTTCCCCCAATGTAATAAAGGTCGGGGAAAGTTTTCATAGAGCGCATCAGAGTAAGTGTGCTGATATAAGAACAGTTTTGCATTTTAGACCATAATGAAGTGTGTGTCTGAAATATTTGATAGCCTCTTCTTCATTTGAAAAGCAAAAGCGTTTATTGTCATCAATATTTGATGCAGGAAATTAATATATAAAACACATAGATTAAGTAGTATGTTTTAATCAATTGTTTCTGTCTAATGTGCTCTGAGTACTTCTGCATTATACAGTACATTTGGAAAGTATTCAGACCCCTTGACTTTTTCTACATTTTGTTACGTTACAGCCTTATTTTAAAAATGGATTGTATTCTTCTTTTTCCTCATCAATCTACACATAATACCCCATAATGACAAAGCAAAAAAAGGTTTTTGCAAATRTATTCAAAATTTTAAAAAATGAAATATCACATTTACATAATTATTCAGACCCTTTACTCAGTAGTTTGTTGAAGCACCTTTGGCAGCGATTACAACCTTGAGTATTCTTGAGCAGGATGCTACAAGCTTGGCACACATGTATTTGGGGAGTTTCTCCCATTCTTCTTCTATATATATATATATATATACAGTGGGGAGAACAAGTATTTGATACACTGCCGATTTTGCAGGTTTTCCTACTTACAAAGCATGTAGAGGTCTGTAATTTTTTAATCAATAGGTACACTTCAACTGTGAGAGACGGAATCTAAAACAAAAATCCAGAAAATCACATTGTATGATTTTTAAGTAATTAATTTGCATTTTATGCATGACATAAGTATTTGATCACCTACCAACCAGTAAGAATTCCGGCTCTCACAGACCTGTTAGTTTTTCTTAAAGAAGCCCTCCTGTTCTCCACTCATTACCTGTATTAACTGCACTTGTTTGAACTCATTCCTGTATAAAGACACCTGTCCACACACTCAATCAAACAGACCTCCAACCTCTCCCACAATGGCCAAACCAGAGAGCTGTGTAAGGACATCAGGGTTAAAATTGTAGACCTGCACAAGGCTAGGATGGGCTACAGAACAATAGGCAAGCAGCTTGGTGAGAAGGCAAACACTGTTGGCGCAATTATTAGAAAATGGAAGAAGTTAAAGATGACAGTCAATCACCCTCGTCTGGGTCTCCACGAAGATCTCACCTCGTGGGGCATCAATGATCATGAGGAAGGTGAGGATCAGCCCAGAACTACACGGCAGGACTGGTCAATGACCTGAAGAGAGCTGGGACCACAGTCTCAAAAGAAAACCATTAGTAACACACTACGCCGTCATGGATTAAAATCCTGCAGCGCACGCAAGGTCCCCTGCTCAAGCCAGCGCATGTCCAGGCCCGTCTGAAGTTTGCCAATGCCATCTGGATGATCCAGAGGGGGAATGGGAGAAGGTCATGTGGTCTGATGAGACAAAATAGAGCTTTTTGGTCTAAACTCCACTCGCCGTGTTTGGAGGAAGAAGGATGAGTACAACCCCAAGAACACCATCCCAACCGTGAAGCGTGGAGGTGGAAACATCATTCTTTGGGATCTCTTTTCTGCAAAGGGGACAGGACGACTGCACCGTATTGAGGGGAGGATGGATGGGGCCATGTATCGCGAGATCTTGGCCAACAACCTCCTTCCCTCAGTAAGAGCATTGAAGATGGGTCGTGGCTGGGTCTTCCAGCATGACAACGACCCGAAACACCACAGCCAGGGCAACTAAGGAGTGGCTCCGTAAGAAGCATCTCAAGGTCCTGGAGTGGCCTAGCCAGTCTCCAAGACCTGAACCCAATAGAAAATCTTTGGAGGGAGCTGAAAGTCCGTATTGCCCAGCGCAGCCCCGAAACCTGAAGGATCTGGAGAAGGTCTGTATGGAGGAGTGGGCCAAAATCCCTGCTGCAGTGTGTGCAAACCTGGTCAAGAACTACAGGACACCTATGATCTCTGTAATTGCAAACAAAGGTTTCTGTACCAAATATTAAGTTCTGCTTTTCTGATGTATCAAATACTTATGTCATGCAATAAAATGCAAATTAATTACTTAAAAATCATACAATGTGATTTTCTGGATTTTTGTTTTAGATTCCGTCTCTCACAGTTGAAGTGTACCTATGATAAAAATTACAGACCTCTACATGCTTTGTAAGTAGGAAAACCTGCAAAATCAGCAGTGTATCAATACTTGTTCTCCCCACTGTATATATATAATAAATAAAATAAACATCCTCTCACTGTCTACTGCGTTTATTTTCAGCAAACTTAACATGTGTAAATATTTGTATGAACATAAGATTCAAAAACTGAGACATAAACTGAACAAGTTCCACAGACACTGTGACAAACATAAATGGAATAATGTGTACCTGAAACAGGGGAGGTCAAAATCAAAAGTAACAGTCAGTATCTGGTGTGGCCACCAGCTACATTAAGTACTGCAGTGCATCTCCTCCTCTTGGACTGCACCCGATTCGCAAGTTTTCTGCTGTGAGACGTTACCCCACTCTTCCACCAAGGCACCTGCAAATTCCCAGACATTTCTGGGGGAATGGCCCTAGCCCTCACCCTCCGATCCAACAGGTCCCAGACGTGCTCAATGGGATTGAGATCCGGGCTCTTCACTGGCCATGGCAGAACATGACATTCCTGTCTTGCAAGAAATCACACACAGAACGAGCAGTATGGCTGGTGGCATTGTCATGCTGGAGGGTCATGTTCAGGATGAGCCCTGCAGGAGTGTACCACATGAGGGAGGAGGATGTCTTCCCTGTAACGCACAGCGTTGAGATTGTCTGCAATGACAACAAGCTCAGTCCGATGATGCTGTGACACACCGCCCCAGACCATGACGGACCCTCCACCTCCAAATCAATCCCGCTCCAGAGTACAGGCCTCGGTGTAACGCTCATTCCTTCGACGATAAACGCGAATCCGACCATCACCCCTGGTGAGAGATAAAACCGCGACTCGTCATTGAAGAACACTTTTTTCCAGTCCTGTCTGGTTCAGAGACGGTGGGTTTGTGCCCGTAGGCGACGTTGCCGGTGATGTCTGGTGAGGACCTGCCTTACAACAGGCCTACAAGCCCTCAGTCAAGCCTCTCTCAGCCTATTGTGGACAGTCTGAGCACTGATTGTGCGTTCCTGGTGTAACTCGGGCAGTTGTTCTTGCCATCCTGTACCTGTCCCGCAGGTGTGATGTTCGGATGTACGGATCCTGTGCAGGTGTTGTTACACATGGTCTGCCACCGCGAGGACAATCAGCTGTCCGTCCTGTCTCCCTGTAGCGCTGTCTTAGGCGTCTCACAGTACGGACATTGCAATGTATTGCCCTGGCCACATCTGCAGTCCTCATGCCTCCTTGCAGCATGCCTAAGGCACGTTCAMGCAGATGAGCAGGGACCCTGGGCAGCTTTCTTTTTGGTGTTTTTCAGAGTGAGTAGAAAGGCCTCTTTAGTGTCCTAAGTTATCATAACTGTGACCTTAATTGCCGACCGTCTGTAAGCTGTTAGTGTCTTAACGACCGTTGCACAGATGCTTGTTCATTAATTGTTTATGGTTGATTAAACAAGCATGGGAAACAGTGTTTAAACCCTTTACAATGAAGATCYTTGAACACACACACTATATTCTAGTCAAGSCTCATCCTATATAACTACTGTTGTACTCATCTTTCCTATTCATATACTGTCCATACTGTCTATACACACCATTATATACACTGAACGTATTAAACATTAGGAACACCTTCCTAAAATTGAGTTWCACCCCCTTTTGCCCTCAAAACAGCCTCAATTCGTTGGGGCATGTACTCTACAAGATGATGAAWGCATTCCACAGGGATGCTAGCCCATGTTGACTCCAATGCTTCCCAATGTTGTGCAATGTTGGCTGGATGTCCTTTGGCTGGTGGACCATTCTTGATACACATGGGAAACAGTTGCGCATGAAAAACCCAGCAGCGTTGTAGTTCTTGACCCACTCAAACCGGTGAGCCTGGCACCTACCTCCATACCCTATTCAAAGGCACTTATTATTTTGTCTTGCCCGTTCACCCTCTGAATGGCAGACAAACATAATCCATGTCTCAATTGTCTCAAGCCTTAAAAATCCTTTAACCTGTCTCCTCCCCTTCATCTACACTGATTGAAGTGGATTTAACAAGTGAGATCAATAAGAGATCATAGCTTTCACCTGGATTCACCTGGTAAATCTATGTCATGGAAAGAGCAGGTGTTCTTTCCATGACATACACACACACACACACAACACACACACACACAACACACACACACACACACACACACACACACACACACACACACAACACACACACAATACTGAAAAAAATAATATATGAACACAACACTGTAAAGTATTGGTTCAATGTTTCATGAGCTGAAATAAAAGATCCCAGAAAATGTACATACACACATTTGTTTAGATCCCTGTTAGTGAGCATTTCTACTTTGCCAAGATAATCCATCCACCTGACAGGTGTGGCTTATCAATAATCTGATTAAACAGCATGATCATTACACAGGTGCACCTTGTGCTTGGGACAATAAAAGGTCACTCTAAAATGTGCAGTTTTGTCACACAACACAATGCCACAGATGTCTCCAGCTTTAAGGGAGTGTGCAATTGGCATGCTGGCTGCAGGAATGTCCACCGGAGCTGTTGCCAGAGAATTTTATGAAAATGTCTCTACCATAAGCAGCCTCCAACGTCGTTTTAGAGAATTTGGCAGTACGTCCAACCGGAATSCCAACCACAGATCACGTGTAACCACACCAGCCCAGGATCTCCACTTCCGGCTTCTTCACCTGCAGTATCGTCTGCCACCAGCTAMCTGGGCAGCTGATGAAACGGAAGAGTATTTMTGTCTGTAGTAAAGCCCTTTTRTGGGGAAAAACTCATTCTGATTGGTAGTGGGTGGGCCTATGCTCTCCAAGACCCACCCATGGCTGTCACCTGCCCAGTCAAATGAAATCCATAGATGCATTTATTTTAATTGACTGCATTCCAAATGCATTCCAGGTGACTACCTCATGAAGCTGGTTGAGAGAATGCCAAGAGTGTGCAAAGCTGTCATCAAGGCAAAGGGTGGCTACTTTGAAGAATCTCAAGTATAAAATATTTTTGGATGTAGTAAACAAACAGTTTTTTGGTTACTACATGATTCCATAGTATGTGTTATTTCAGAGACTTGATATCTTCACTATTATACTACAATGTATTGATAAAAATAAAGAAAAACCCTGGAATGAGTAGGTGTCCAAACTTTTGACTGGTAGATACACATATACACACACAGTGCATTCGGAAAGTATTCAGACCCATTGACTTTTCCACATTTTGTTACGTTGCAGCCTTATTCTAAAATGGATGAAATAGCTTTTTCCACCTCATCAATCTACACACAATACCCCATAATAACAAAGCACAAACAGTTTTTTAGAAATTGTTGTAAACATTTTTTATTTTATAAAATACTGATATATCACATTTACATAAGTATTCAGACCCTTTACTCAATACTTTGTTGAAGAACCTTTGGCAGYGAATACAGCCTCGAGTCTTCTTGGGCATGATGCTACAAGCTTGGCACACCTGTATTTGGGGAGTTTCTACCATTATTCTCTGCAGATCCTCTCAAGCTCTGTCAGGTTGGATGGGGAGCGTCGCTGCACAGCTATTTTCAGGCCTCTCTAGGGATGTTCGATCGGGTTCAAGTCCGGGCTCTGACTGGGCCACTCAAGGATATTCAGAGACTTGTCCCGAAGACACTCCTGCGTTGTCTTGGCTGTGTGCTTAGGGTCGTTGTCCTGTTGGAAGGCAAATCTTTGCCCCAGTCTGAGGTCCTGAGCGATCTGGAGCAGGTTCTCATCAAGGATTTCTCTGTACTTTGCTCCGTTCATCTTTCCCTCGATCCTGACTAGTCTACCAGTCCCTGCTGCTGAAAAACATCCCCACGGCATGATGATGCCACCACCAAGCTTCTACGTAGGGATGGTGCCTGGTTTCCTCCAGACGTGACGCCTGGGATTCAGGCCAAAGAGTTGAATCTTGGTTTCATCAGACCAGAGAATCTTGTTTCTCATCGTTTGGGAGTCCTTTAGGTGCCTCCCTGACCAAGGCCCTTCTCCCCTGATTGCTCAGTTTGGCCTGGCGACCATCTCTAGGAAGAGTCTTGGTGGTTCCAAACTTCTTCCATTTAGGAATGATGGAGGCCACTGTGTTGTTGGAGACCTTATATGCTGCAAAAAAAATGTTATTACTCTTCTACAGATCTGTGGCTCGACACAATCCTGTCTCTGAGCTCTACGAACTATTCCTTCTACTTCATGGCTTGGTTTGTATAGTCAACTGTGGGACCTTATATAGACAGGTGTGTGCCTTTCAAAATCATGTCCAATCAATTGAATTTACCACAGGTGGACTCCAATCAAGTTGTTGAAACATCTCAAGGATGATCAATGGAATCAATGGAAACAGGATGTACCTGAGCAATTTCAAGTCTCACGGCAAAGGGTCTGAATATTTAAGTAAATAAGTATTTAGAAAAAGTCAAGTGGTCTGAATACTTTCCGAATGCACTGCACTGCACTACACACACACACACACACACACACACACACACACACACACACACACACACACACACACACACACACACACACACACACACAAACAGTATGAGCAATATCAGAGAGAGTTCGGAATATAAATATGCATTATTACACATATATATTCTGGATTCTGACATTCTTTATTCTGATATTTCTTAATTTCTTTACATTTTTTGTGTGTATTGTTTTGTATTGTGAGGTATCCTGCACTGTTGGAGCTAGAAACATAAGCATTCACTGCACCTGCGATAACATTTACTAAATATGTGTACACCACCAATASAATTTGATTTGATTTAAACAGACAGGGGAACTGATAATATATCTGAGACGATGAATACATAGCCCACAGCGCCTGATAAGTGATACGGCTACTACAAGGAAGGAAGGATGCATTTTAAACTATAGTATTGAAACAGGGCCCCTACCTTGCTCACCCACATTCTCATTATCCAACATGACAGTGATCCATGACGGGAAAGCCTATATGGATACTCCTGACCTGCAAAGCATATTTMATTTCAGAATTTGTTCAAATTAGGTTAAGGGTTAAGGTAAGGGTAAATTTTAAGTTTTGGTTAGTCGTTTTTCAAGCTGTAGTGTCCTTATAGCCTCTCCCATATGTGGCACAACAAGGAGCAAAGCAACTGTTTTAATCAAMCACAGGTAACTTCATGACAAGAATGGGATGCCATAAATTCCATGCTAGAATAGGCTACGTTTTAGGATTTCATTAGCCTACTGCGTCACGCATTGCAAAACCTGTAGAGGCCCATGGCCCACTATTATTGTAGAATTCTATTATTCATACATCTAGTCTCGATTTGTATTATTTCAGCCTCAGAGCAACGCGCGTTCCGCTTGTAGGCGGTCTTGGCTCGCAGTGAGTGCCGATACGATGACTCATTCTCCCGTCAGCGTCAGCCGGTGTCCCTAGCGCTTCACGTGGTGAGTCATCGGTCCCGAGGACAAGGACACACGTGCGGAACATAACAACGAGCACAGGGAGAGCCCGGGAAATACCGGGAGAAGAGGGGTTTAAGAACCCATGTAATGATAGCCTACGGAAGATGGCTGCAAACGAGGTCAGAGAGTCACGTGGACTATAAAGCACAAGAACGGCTCCTAATAAATGGCCAGAATGGAGCAAATGGAATGGCATCAAACACCTGGAAACCATGGAAACCATGTGTTTGAAGTATTTCATACCATTCCATCTATTTCGTCATTACGAGCCCGTTGTCACCAATTAAGGTGCCACCAAGCCATTATAGTTGGAAGTGATTTGATAAATCATTGACAAGGTGAGGTGTGGCTGGCATAGCCTTGGTTGTTGCATTTTGACTATGAATAAAGCTATGACCTATGACATTTTTAAAGATTTAAAGATGTTCAGGTATATCTAACAGTATCTTTTATCAGTAGGGCTAATTCATTATTAAAACAGGCATTTGTTCATGGATATTGAGCTGAGAGATCCTAAATGAAGTAGCGTCAGCCTTGATATGATGGGCTTTACCATGCCGACTTTGTTGGTAATTCATTGTACAAACACCAGAGGGCGGTTGGCCCTCATTGATATCAGAAAGTACGAGCTGACGCCAGCTCCCGAAGATGTTGTAGTCACGTGGGTCGCGCTTCAGACAGGCTAATCAGAAAGTGACGGAAAAGCCAAAATWTCACTTGTTAGGTTGTCTTTCCCAACTTTAGGTAACTTCTATTTGAGGTTCAACCGCACTATCTAGCCTACCTCTTTAAATCATCAATTAATATATAAACTCAAAACCCTAACATTTCACAAACACATACTATGGACAGAAAGACTGTCACTAAAGGAGTAAACCATATTTGGCCAAGGTAATGGCCGACCCTCGTCCAACCTGTAGATACTTAACCTGCAAATAAATGGGCTACTTGAAGTGAAGTTTACTTATTAGTCCCATCGCTCCACAGGGAATATAGGCCATCGACAACTCTCCATAGCACTCCGTTCTGGGCAGTCTTCTCCAGGGGGCTGATTTATCAAAGGTGAATGCGCACAAAAAAAAGACGACTGCGCCAGTTTTCGCGCGAAGGTTAGTATTTATCCATTTTGAACTTGAAGGGAAAGTATATATACTATTCTAAGCTAGGATATTGATTGTTTTAAGATGGTCAAACTAAGGATCATTTAGATATTGGATTTAGAATATTAGGACCCGTATAACAAAAATAGTACACAATTTGAAGAAACATTGAATTTGGCCTTACTGCTATGAGCCCATAGAAACGCATTGAATAACAGATTCATACATGGAAAACAGAGTCCCCCAAAAATCTAAAGGAAGTTTGTTTTGAAGGTGTCTGTCCCCTCACATTGAGGATGTCAARTTGTTGACCGACCTTGGTACTGCAGGCGTTGTTTCCAGAAAACGGGATCCCTGATTATAGTGAATGGGGAAAAAGCTATCTTCGTGCTTCATATTCGTCGATATTTTTTTTTATACAATCATGGTACCAATAATTGCTTCTATTTCACCAGATGTACGTCCTTGAACCGATTACTTTATAAAGACAATTTCGTGGGTTATGACAGCCTGCAGTACCTCGGTTGGCCTTCAAATTGAGATACTGTTAAGGCAAGGGCTGATTTCAAGGTTTTACTGTTAACCTACAAAGCGTTACATGGGCTTGCTCCTACCTATCTTTCCGAGTTGGTCCTGCCGTACATACCTACACGTACGCTACGGTCACAAGACGCAGGCCTCCTAATTGTCCCTAGAATTTCTAAGCAAACAGCTGGAGGCAGGGCTTTCTCCTATAGATCTCCATTTTTATGGAATGGTCTGCCTACCAATGTGAGAGAACGCAAACTCGGTCTCAACCTTTAAGTCTTTACTGAAGACTTATCTCTTCAGTGGGTCCTATGATTGAGTGTAGTCTGACCCAGGAGTGTGAAGGTGAACGGAAAGTCTCTGGAGCAACGAACTGCCCTTGCTGTCTCTGCCTGGCCGGTTCCCTCTCTCACTGGGATTCTCTGCCTCTAACCCTATTACAGGGGCTGAGTCACTGGCTTACTGGTGCTCTTTCATGCCGTCCCTAGGAGGGGTGCGTCTCTTGAGTGGGTTGAGTCACTGACGTTATCTTCCTGTCTGGGTTGGCGCCCCCCTTGGGTTGTGCCGTGGCGGAGATCTTTGTGGGCTATACTCGGCCTTGTCTCAGGATGGTAAGTTGGTGGTTGAAGATATCCCTCTAGTGGTGTGGGGGCTGTGCTTTGGCAAAGTGGGTGGGGTTTATCCTTCCTGTTTGGCCCTGTCCGGGGGTATCATTGGATGGGGCCACAGTGTCTCCTGAACCCTCCTGTCTCAGCCTCCAGTATTTATGCTGCAGTAGTTTATGTGTCGGGGGCTAGGGTCAGTTTTGTTATATCTGGAGTACTTCTCCTGTCTTATCCGGTGTCATGTGTGAATTTAAGTATGCTCTCTCTAATTCTCTCTCTTTCTTTCTCTCGGAGGACCTGAGCCCTAGGACCATGCCTCAGGACAACCTGGCATGATGACTCCACCTGGCCGTGCTGCTCCTCCAGTTTCAACTGTTCTGCCTGTGGCTATGGAACCCTGACCTGTTCACCGGACGTGCTACCTGTCCCAGACCTGCTGTTTTCAACTCTCTAGAGACCGCAGGAGAGGTAGAGATACTCTTAATGATCGGCTATGAAAAGCCAACTGACATTTACTCCTGAGGTGCTGACTTGCTGCACCCTCAACAACTACTGTGATTATTATTATTTGACCATGCTGGTCATTTATGAACATTTTAACATCTTGGCCATGTTCTGTTATAATCTCCACCCGGCACAGCCAGAAGAGGACTGGCCACCCCTCATAGCCTGGTTCCTCTCTACGTTTCTTCATAGGTTTTGGCCTTTCTAGGGAGTTTTTCCTAGCCACCGTGCTTCTACACCTGCATTGCTTGATGTTTGGGGTTTTAGGCTGGGTTTCTGTACAGCACTTTGAGATATCAGCTGATGTACGAAGGGCTTTATAAATACATTTGATTGATTGATTGAGATACTCCGTGAGAGGGGGCAGCACTGAGCTGGCCTGCAACGTCAGKTTTTAGAGTAGCTCAAACTGTGCATGCAATGTTTCTCTCACGAACATGTACATGTTGTTTTGCTCTAGGATGCCAACAAGCCTCACAAGACTCGCCTGGAGGTATCCCGGTACCAGTTTAAAAAAATGAATGGAAGGATATATGGAAGTAGTTTAGTGCCAAGAAAAAGGGTTTAAATCACTAACAAAGAGGCTGCTGCCTACATAGACTCGAATCATTGTCCACTGTAATAAATGGATCACTAGTTACTTTAAATAATTCCACTTAAATAATGTTTCAATAGAACATCAATCTTACAGAATGTGTAGCCAGTGTTTACAATGTTGCTGCAAAAGATTAAAACATTCTGCTCACACCAACAGAAATGTGATCATTTGCCATTGCGCTTTTTTTTTTAAAAGCAGATTATGGCGTTGTGGTTCCCATCATGTGAATGCAGGGTTTTTCTAGGGAGGGGTTATAGTATTCTGTGAATGAAAGCATGCGTATATGTTGCACAAGACAGTTTGATAAATCCTAATAATTTGTTGCCTATGCAAATCCTAGAATCTCCACGCACGCAGTTGATAAGGGCCCCCAGCTGTTTACACCCCATGCTGGTTTTCCATACATTAGCCTCAAGCTCCGGGCCTCCCAAGTATTTGTCGGATGTCCTCTGTTCCTTTTGACTTGTGGGTTACATTCGAGTCATTTAGCACACACACACACACACACACATCCAGAGCGATTTACAAGAGCATTTAGGGTTAAGTGCTGTGCTCGAGGGCACAGATTTTTCACCTAGTCAGTTCAGGGATTTGAACCAGCAACCTTTCGGTTACGGGCCCAATGCTCTTAACCGCTTGGTTACCTGCCGCGCGTTCAGGATAAAGCTTGCCTGGTGATGAGACGTGATCCATATCAAATAGATGATTGATATATTTTCCATGATGGCGTGACTCAGCAATTCCTCATGTCACAAAAAGTTATGCAGGAATGAAAAAGCCAAGTAGACCAACAAAATATAGGTGGTCATTTCAAATACTCTAAAACGTGGAAACGGTGAGGAAATGACATCATACAAGGTCAATCTTATTTCCATTTCTTTATTTCTTTTAAAACCAATAGGAATTGAGGATATCTTCAAGATGGGTAAGATGATAAAAAAAGAAACTGACCATTTGCTTTCTTTTCCACCTCTTTTCCTTCAGAGTGAGACGAGGGATTAACAGTTGAGATCATTGTGTGTGTGTGTGTGTGTGTGTACAGTCATTGTAGGAAAGTCCTATTGTAAACCCAGTAAGCAGCCTTGGTGAATGTAAAAAAAGGACCTACATTAAGACGAGCCAAGTGTCTTCCTGTGAAACTGGCTCTGTGTGTGATGGTCATAAGGGGGTTCGGGGGTCTTTTCCGAGGTGGACTGAAGATTGCACTCCCGCACGATTGTATTGAATTTTTTTTTAAGAAAATGAAAACATGGCTCTAGAATAAAATGAAAATGAGAAACAGAAAAGTGTCCTTGCCCCAAACCCCAGACTGCCTTGCTAGTTACAGCCAGTGAATAAATACAGCGGACATATTTAAAACCCAGCCAACCCAGTAATTAAAAAGTGACATCAAGCAAGTGGGGTAGAGAGAAAAATATTACTGCATTTTCAGTGGAACTTTTCAGAGATTTTGTGTTGTACAAAAATACATCAATAGCCAAATGGACAGTAATTTTTCCTTTTTCTTCTAATGTGCTGAAGGGGTTACAAACATTTTAAAAAGGTACATAACCCTGGGCAAATCCATAATTCATATCATTAATAGAAAAATAAACAAATCATCAATATTGATACCATTTTAACATTTGTAGATTTTGTTTGTTAAACTTTCATGTAGGTGTAAAAAAAAATATAAAGGAGCTATCCCATGATTCAAAGCTGAAAATAAAAATGTTGAAAAAAATTATGTGCCCGTGATAGGACACTGGTAACTTGGAGGCGGGCCTATATCTGTGTGCATTGACCTTCTTGTTCATTGGTTCGGCTGGTTGGACCCCTAGATTTGCATTCATTCAAATGTAATCATTCGCTCGTTGATTAATTGATTCTGTGATCAATTAGCCATGTCTCAGTGTTAACAAATCACAATAATTACTAWTAGTAATCTCTCCCCTTGGTTGGAATAATGTTGTTCCCACTAGCTGCTGTATTCTTGATGAGACGCTGCACACTGACACGTTACTGGACGCAACAGTTGGGGCCGTTGGCATCCTTGAACCGCAGACGCATCTTGGGCCTGTATTTCTCCAGGTAAAGAAGCTGCTTGGAGTTGAACGCTCCACGTCTCTTCCTGAGGGGAGGGAGGGAAAAACAACAAAGTGGCCTCATAATGTCACAAGAGACCATGCAGCACATGTGCAACAACATCCACACAAATCAATATGTGCCCTGGGCAAATTCTAACAAAGTAATGAAGAGAATACAGTACATGTTCCACAGCACAGAAACATTGGTTAGGCTCCATGCCCTGTGTGGAACAGTGGTGGCTAATGGCACTTAAAATCGGAGGGACAGGCTCATAGTAACAGCTGGAATGGAACAGTATCTAACAGTGTTTGATACCATACAAGCCCCCCCACCCCACCTCCCTTACCAGCCTCCACTGGTGTGGAAGTTAGTGGTACTTACTGTCGTATGAACTGCACTGCATCCTCATACTTCATCCCAGTTTCAATCAGCGCTAAGGCCACCAGGACTGGAGCTCTACAGCACAGACACAATATAGATATCAATAAATCAGAGCAAGCAACAAATACCAGCCAGCATGGGTGGGGATGTAGTGTAAAGCATGCTGTGTCATGGTTATGTAGGTAGCAGGGTAGGGGAGGTAGTGTAAAGCATGCTGTGTCATGGTTATGTAGGTAGCAGGGTAGGGGAGGTAGTGTAAAACAAGCTGTGTCATGGTTATGTAGGTAGCAGGGTAGGGAGGTAGTTGTAAAACATGCTGTGTCATGGTCATGTAGCTGGCAGTGTAGTGTAAAGCATGCTGTGTCATGGTTATGTAGGTGGCAGGGTAGGGAGGTAGTGTAAAGCATGCTGTGGTCATGGTTATGTAGGTGGCAGGGTAGGGAGGTAGTGTAAAGCATGCTGTGTCATGGTTATGTAGGTAGCAGGGTAGGGAGGTAGTGTAAAGCATGCTGTGTCATGGTTTATTGTAGGTTTGCAGGGTGGAGGTAGTGTAAAGCATGCTGTGTCATGGTTATGTAGGTGGCAGGGTAGGGAGGTAGTGTAAAGCATGCGTGTGTCATGGTTATGTAGGTGCAGGGTAGGGAGTAGTGTAAAGCATGCTGTGTTCATGGTTATGTAGGTGGCAGGGTAGGGAGGTAGTGTAAAGCATGCTGTGTCATGGTTATGTAGGTGCAGGGTAGGGAGGTAGTGTAAGCATGCTGTGTCATGGTTATGTAGGTAGCAGGGTGGGGATGTAGTGTAAAGCATGCTGTGTCATGGTTATGTAGGTAGCGAGGGTAGTGGTAAAGCATGCTGTGTCATGGTTATGTAGGTAGGCAGGGTGGGGTGTAGTGTAAAGCATGCTGTGTCATGGTTATGTAGGTAGGGAGGTAGTGTAAAGCATGCTGTGTATGGTTATGTAGGTAGCAGGGTGGGGATGTAGTGTAAAGCATGCTGTGTCATGGTTATGTAGGTAGCAGGGTAGGGAGGTAGTGTTTAGCATGCTGTGTCATGGTTATGTAGGTAGCGGGTGGGGATGTTAGTGTAAAGATCAGCTGTGTCATGGTTATGTAGGTAGCAGGGTGGGGATGTAGTGTAAAGCATGCTGTGTCATGGTTATGTAGTAGTGTAAAGCATGCTGTATCATGGTTTGTAAGGTAGCAGGGTAGGGGGTAGTGTAAAGCATGCTGTGTCATGGTTATGTAGGTAGCAGGGTAGGGAGGTAGTGTAAAGCATGCTGTGTCATGGTTATGTAGGTGGCAGGGTAGGGAGGTAGTGTAAAGCATGCTGTGTCATGGTTAGTAGGTAGCAGGGTAGGGAGGTAGTGTAAAGCATGCTGTGTCATGGTTATGTAGGTAGCAGGGTGGGGATGTAGTGTAAAACATGCTGTGTCATGGTTATGTAGGTAGCAAGGGTAGGGAGGTAGTGTTAGCATCTGTGTCATGGTTATGTAGGTAGCAGTGGTGGGGATGTAGTGTAAAGCATGCTGTGTCATGGTTATGTAGGTAGCAGGGTGGGGATGTAGTGTAAAGCATGCTGTGTCATGGTTTATGTAGGTAGTGTAATAGCATGCTGTATCATGGTTTTGTAGGTTAGCAGGGTAGGGTGGTAGTGTAAAGCATGCTGTGTCATGGTTATGTAGGTAGCAGGGTAGGGAGGTAGTGTAAAGGCATGCTGTGTCATGGTTATGTAGGTGGCAGGGTAGGGAGGTAGTGTAAAGCATGCTGTGTCATGGTTATGTAGGTAGCAGGGTAGGGAGGTAGTGTAAGCACTGCTGTGTCATGGTTATGTAGGTAGCAGGGTGGGGATGTAGTGTAAAACTGCTGTGTCATGGTTATGTAGGTAGGCAGGGTAGGGAGGTAGTGTAAAAGCATGCTGTGTCATGGTATGTAGGTAGGAGGAGGGAGGTAGTGTAAAGCATGTTGTTGTAGATGGGTTATGTAGGTGGCAGGGTAGATGTGTAAAGCATGCTGGTGTCATGGTTATGTGGTAGAGGGTAGGGAGGTAGTGTAAAACATGCTGTGTCATGGTTATGTAGGCTAGCAGGGTGGGGGTAAGTGTAAAGCATGCTTGTCATGGTTATGTAGGTAGCAGGGTAGGGGGTAGTGTAAAGCATGCTGTGTCATGGTTATGTAGGTAGCAGGTGGGGAGTAGTGAAACATGCTGGTCATGGTATGTGGTAGAGGTGGTAGTGTAAAGCATGCTGTGTCATGGTCATGTAGGTGGCAGGGTAGTGTAAAGCATGCTGTGTCATGGTTATGTAGGTAGCAGGGTAGGGAGGTAGTGTAAACATGCTGTGTCATGGTTATGTAGGTAGCAGGGTAGGGACGTAGTGGTAAAGCAATGCTGTGTCATGGTATGTAGGTGGCAGGGTAAGGGAGGTAGTGTAAAGCATGCTGTGTCATGGTCATGTAGGTGGCACGGGTAGTGTAAAGCATGCTGTGTCATGGTTATGTAGGGTAGGGAGGTAGTGTAAAACATGCTGTGTCATGGTTATGTAGGTAGCAGGGTGGGGTGTAGTGTAAAGCATGGCTGTGTCAATGGTTATGTAGCTGGCAGTGTAGTGTAAAGCATGCTGTTGTCGGTCATGTAGCTGGCAGTGTAGTGTAAAGCTGAGACATTGGCCTGGGAAACCACAGGGGAGGCCCTGGGTTCACTGCAACCCCACTGGGGCATCACGTTCACACATATAGTGTTGATAAGTGTTACTGTAAGCAAACCTCTCAAAAAGAAAAATGCACACAAAAAATTTTTAAAAATCCCAGACAGACTGCCCGGAATGTCAAAACTCAAAGCTGACAGAGCATTCTTGTGTGAGGGGTTTTCAGAGAGAAGAGGGAGAGGAGGGACAATGATAGAGGGAATATGAGAAAGAGACAGAACGAACACCCTTTTGTGCATGCCGGTTTCCGTAGGAAATGTGGAGCTGGACAACGTAACCGGGAAGAATTAACTGGCCAGTTGAGAAATGTGGACCTATAGTGCATTAGGAAAGTATTTAGATGCCTTCTCTTTTTCCATAGAGATGTTTTACAATCTACACACAATTCCATAATGACAAAGCGAAAGCAGGTTTAGACATTTTTGCAAATGTATATATAACTCAGCAAAAAAAAAAACATCCTCTCTCACTGTCACTGCGTTTATTTTCAGCAAACTTAACATGTGTAAATATTCGTATGAACATTAGATTCAACTGAGACAAACTGACAAGTTCCACAGACATGTGACTAACAGAAATAGAATATTGTGTCCCTAAACAAAGCGGGGGTCAAAATCAAAAGTAACAGTCAGTATCTGGTGTGGGACCACCAGCCTGCATTAAGTTACTGCAGTGCATCTCCTCTGACATTCTTTTCTTGGCAGGAAATCACACACAGAACGAGCAGTATGGCTGGTGGCATTGTCATGCTGGAGGGTCATGTCAGGATGAGCCTGCGGAAGGGTACCACATGAGGGAGGAGATTTTCTCCTGTAACGCACAGTGTTGAGATTGCCTGCAATGACAAAGCTACGTCCGTATGATGCTGTGACACACCGCCAGACCATGACGGACCCTCCACCCCAATATCGATCCCGCTCCAGAGTAAGGCCTCGGTGTAAGCTCTTCCTTCAACGATAAACAAGTGAATTCGACCATACCTCCGGTGAGACCAAAACCGCGATCAATCAGCAAAGAGCGCTTTTGCCAGTCCTGTCTGGTCCAGGCGATGGTGGGTTTGTGCCCACCGTTGTTGCGGTGATGTCTGGTGTGCCTACAACAGGTCTGCAAGCCCTCAAGTCAGCTCTCTCAGCCTATTGCGGACAGTCTGAGGACTGATGGAGGAATTGTGCGTTCCTGGTGTACTCGGGCATTGTTCTTGCATCCTGTACCTGTCCGCAGGTGTGATGTTCGGATGTACCGATCCTGTGCAAGGTGTTGTTACACTTGGTCTGCCACTGTGAGGACGAATCAGCTGTCTGTCCTGTCTCCCTGTAGTGCTGTCTTAGGCGTCTCACAGTACGGACATTGCATTTATTGCCCTGGCAACATCTGCAGTCCTCATGCCTCCTTGCAGCATGCCTAAGGCAACGTTCACACGCAGATGAGCGTGAGCGGTGTTTTTTCAGAGTCAGTAGAAAAGGCCTTAGTTTATGTTCATACTGACCTTAATTGCCTACCCTCTGTAAGATGTTAGTGTGTTAACGACCGTTCCACAAGGTGCATGTTCATTAATTGTTTTATGGTTCAATTGAACAAGCATGGGAACAGTGTTTAAACCTTTTACAATGAGATCTGTGAAGTTATTTGGATTTTTTACGAATTACGCTTTGAAAGACAGGGTCCTGAAAAAGGGCCGCTTCTTTTTTGCTGAGATTATATATAATATATAATAAAAATGAAAATACCTTATTTACAAAGTATTCAGACCCTTTGCTATGAGAATCGAAGTTGCGCTCAGGTGTATCCGTTTCCATTGATCATCCTTGAGAATGTTTCTACAATTGGGAGTCCACCTGTGGGTAAATGCAATTGATTGGCAATGATTTTGAAAGGCACACACACACACACACCTGTTATATAAGGTCCCACAGTTGACAGTGCATGTCAGAGCAAAAACCAAACATGAGGTGGAAGGAATTGACCGTAGAACTCTGAGAGCAGAAGTGTGTCGAGGCACCAGATCTGGGGGAGGGACCAGAAAATGTCTGCAGCATTGAAGGTCCCAAGAACACAGTGGCCTCCATCATTCTTAAATGGATGAAAGGTTTGGATCCAACCAAGAATTCCTAGAGCTGCCGCCCAGCCAAGCTGGACAATCGAGGAAAAAGGCCTTGGTCAGGGAACAACCATTCTTGCAGCACTCCACCAATCAGCCTTTATGGTAGAATGGCCAACCAGAAGCCACTCCTCAGTAAAAGGCACATACAGCCCGCTTGAGTTTGCCTAACATGGCTCCTAAAAGGACTCTCAGACCAATGAGTCTGTAAAACCAAGATTGAACTCTTTGGCCTGAATTCCTCCAGACATGAACGCTTGGCAACCTGGCATGGTGGCGGCAGCATCATACTGTGGGATGTTTTTTCAGCGGCAGGGACTGGGAAAATAGTCCAGCACGCGAGGGAAAGATGAACAGAGAAAAGTAGAGATCCTAATGAAAATCTATTCCAGAGCGCTCAGAACCTGACTGGGGCGAAATTTCACCTTCCAACAGGACACACGACCCTACGCACATAACCAAAGACGACGCAGAGACTTGAGAACAAGTGTCAATGTCCTTGAGTGGCCAGCCAGATCCAAGACTAACATCTCTGGAGAGACTGAAAGAAGCTGTGCAGCGATGCTCCCATCCAACCTGACAGAGCTTGAGAGGATCTGCAGAGAAGGGAGAAACTCCCCAAATACAGGTGTGCCAAAGCTTGTAGTATCATGCCCAAGAAGAGTCGAGGCTGTAATCGCTGCCAAAGGTGCTTCAACAAAGTACTGAGTAAAGGGTCTGAATACTTATATAAATGTGATCCRTTTTTTATGAATGAGAAACATTCTAAAAGTGTTTTTGTTTATGGGGTAGTGTTTGTAGATTGACAAAAACAATTGAATCCATTTTAGAATAAGGCTTTAACGTAACAAAATGAGTTAAAAGTCAATACTTTGAATGCATTGGGTGCATAAATCCATTAGGACTTCTACCCACGTTGCGCAGAATGACATTTTGATTATGGTAATTTAGCTTAACAGAACCTGCAACTCCTGTAATGATCAGCCAATAAAACATMATTTTCAAACAAMTTTGCGGGAAAACCCCATTGTAAACAGAGCACCTGATGCGAGCAGTTCCATATGTGACAGATGAAAATCTCTGTTAGAAACGTAGAGTGGGAATCTAAATAGGCAACAACTACAATGGGTTGGTAATATGACTAAGATCGGGCCTTTGGCTTCTGGACAATGAAAGAAAGTTGATATGAAAACCAATAGCAATTAACTTTTTGAGTTTGAATTTATTCTTATAGGGACAGTGCACATTAATCAGCGTTTCAGTAACAGTGCCGGTTTTAGCCAACCGGCTAATTCTCAACCACAGTCCCTGGGCAGGTTTTTAAAAACAATTACAATACAGACAATCAATGAGCAGTGAGCACACGCAGAGCAACATAGGACAAGCAAGACATAGCATACAGACAGAGCAACATAGGACAAGCAAGACATAGCATGCACAGAGCACAAAAAGACAAAACCCATAAAAGCAACAAAGTGTTTCCACACCTCACAAGGTACAGACAACATGGAAAGCAGCAATACACAGCTAGGGATTATGTTCACAAATCTGACTGACCTTTAGCCATGTCTCCATGTTTTTTGTGAAAGTGTGATAGGTGGTGCAGTTGTGTGTGTGTCTGATGCAGTGTATTCCAGACATGGGAAAGCATGGCATATGAGTAMGTTTTTATAAAATAATTGCCTTTACRTTTCTATGGTCAGATTTTGCAAGCCAAGACATGCCTAATAATGAAGTAAACCGTTCAGGTTTAACGTTAAAACAATTAAGTATATTTTTTCAAAATGCGTACCACCTCCAGCTTACATTGCAAAGTGGTGGGTGATGTGCTGATAGCCTGCCTACCATTGCCTTTGCACTTGAATGGCGAATCGGAGGCGCACTTCAATTACCAGTTGAGAAATAAAAATAGTAGCTCGTTTCAAATCATGGCCATCAAAACTGTTTTTAACACACAATTGCATTTAGAATGGTTGCGCAATGACWGGGCTTATAAAAGCAGCAGTTGCGCTAGCGCTGTCCACTCAAAGTAAGCGCTATATGCTAAAGTAAGCGCTATATGCTAAAGTAAGCGCTATATGCTAAAGTAAGCGCTATATGCTAAAGTAAGCGCTATATTGCTAAAGTAAGCGCTATATGCTAAAGTTAAGCGCTATATGCTAATAAAGTAAGCGCTATATGCTAATAGTAAGCGGCGCTATATGCTAAAGTAAGCGCTATATGCTAAAACGCTAAGTAAGCGCTATATGCTACGCGCGTATAATAAGAAACATGACGACTAACGAAAAAAAAGAAAATTGGGCGTCAATGTATTTACATCCACTGATATTTACATCAATTAATAAAATGACTTAGCAACAGGATTGTTTTTTTGACTGGCCGACAACAACCTTATTTAAATCGGCTTTTAATGTATCGGCCGAATACCGGAAACCCTGGCGTGCAAGAGTGTGAGAGAGAAAAACTGTAGAAAAACAACCACTACAACTCCTCCACGCCTGAGTCTCTAAAGGCTGTGGCTGGCTGGTGTGAATAAGACCATCAGAT
Organism: Salvelinus sp. IW2-2015; assembly: GCF_002910315.2. Classification (NCBI taxonomy): domain Eukaryota; kingdom Metazoa; phylum Chordata; class Actinopteri; order Salmoniformes; family Salmonidae; genus Salvelinus; species Salvelinus sp. IW2-2015. The sequence goes on along the minus strand of NW_019942755.1, from coordinate 126,854 downwards.
GCTGCCGGCCCTGAGGACTGCGCAGTAAACAGATTCATGCAGAAAAACAGGTCTGTCTGACCACTGCTTACAGAGCCACAGCAATGCGTGTGTTTTTTTTTTTACTATCATGTGGGAACCAGAAGTCTTCACAAGGATAGTAAAACAAGGACATTTGGACAAGTGGGGACATTTCGCCGGTCCAACAAGGAAACAAGCACACCGATTCAAGTTGTCAACTAATCATCAGGGCTCTGAGTTGAATCAGGTATGTTTGTCTGGGGCTACAACAAAAATGTGTACTGGAGGTGGGCTGTTGGGGGTACTGGAGGTGGGCTGTTGGGTGGTACTGGAGGTGGGCTGTTGGGGGTAACTGGAGGTGGGCTGTTGGGGGTACTGGAGGTGGGCTGTTGGGGTACTGGAGGTGGGCTGTTGGGGGTACTGGAGTGGGCTGTTGGGGGTACTGGAGGTGGGCTGTGGGGTACTGTAGTTGGGCTGTGGGTACTGGAGGTGGGCTGTTGGGGTACTGGAGGTGGCTGTTGGGGGTACTGGAGGTGGGCTGTTGGGGGTTACTGGAGGTGGGCTGTGGGTGGGCTGTGGGTACTGGAGGTTGGGGCTGTTGGGGGTACTGGAGGCTGGGCTGTTGGGGGTACTGGAGGTGGGCTGTTGGGGGTACTGGAGGTGGGCTGTTGGGGGTACTGGAGGTGGGAAACACTGGTCTAAGCGATGCGCTGAATCAATGACCCTGGACAGGCGTGAGTAGTGTGGAGCCCGTCTTGGCAGACTGCGGGAGGGAATCTCTATGGCAGGGATGTCAAACGCATTCCACAGTGGGCTGTTTTTCTTTTTCTGTTAAGACCTAGAGTACAGGGGAGAAGCGAAAACCTGCAGCTACACGGCCCTCTGTGGAATTAGTAACACACTTGCTCTATGGGGTCAACTTGAGGGCCGGAAAATTGAATGGTGTACAACATCACACCCTGGAGAACCAGGCTAACAGGGAGAGAGAATGAGAGAGGCTAAAGCTAATCACACAGAAGCTATAGAGAGAGGATGAGGAGTCCAGAGCATACCCTACCCTGGAGGACCAGACTAAGTATGACAAAGCGAGGGTTTTTTCCTGTTAGTGTGGGCCGCTAACAGAGAATGAATCCAGCTCATACCCTGGAGAAAAAGACTAGCAGGATAGCTTAACAGAGACAGTGGTGCTAACAGCAGAGAAGCTAGCTATAAAGTGGGGATGAGAATAGCCGGTAGAACCACAGAAGCAGSAGTCTATTGCTAGCAGGTTAATAGACAGGGAGAGATTGATAAGACGATAAAACATGGAGGATATGTAGGCTAAAGAGAGGGAAGCCAACAGAACAGAACAGATCGTGGAACCTRGAGACCACAGAGAACCAGGCTTACGCTAACTTGCAAACAGGCTAAGCATGGAACATTGTAATCAAGGTCACTTACACTCATTCAACTCACCTGTCCCACTTTACACACACTTAGCCACAATCACCTGGTCCACTTAGACACACACAGGTGAACACACTCACCGGCCCAGCCCCGCCACACAGTGCACGGCAATACAGCAGCCAGGCTCGCCCCTGAACTTGGTCTTAAGCAGGTTTAACCAGTCGTCCACTATCTTGGTGGGGGGCGGGGCACCATCATCAAAGGGCCAGTCCTACGGAGGAAGAGGGACAAAATCGTCAACATGGATCAAACCAAGGGCTTGTGTTAATTTAAGGGCTGGGGGGGGGTACTAAGCTAACATTTGGAATTGTTTAAAGATGGTCTTACCATAGATAATTTAGCAATTTGGTTTTAAATTTTTTGAACCCTTTAAGTATAAAAATATACATTTAAATTGAATAAAATATTTAATTTGGCCTTTACTACTATTGGCCATAGAAACACATTGAATAATATCAATAAATGGCCAAAAAGACAGTCAAAAAATGAATAATATGAAATAAGGTTTTGAAGTGTGTCCTATATCTAGGAGATGAAGGACCCTGTCTTTCAAAGGTAATTCGTAAAAATCCAAATAACTTCACAGATCTTCATTGTAAAGGGCTTAAACACGGTTTYCCATGCTTGTTCAATGAACCACAATTAATGAACATGCACCTGTGGAACGGTCGTTAAGATACTAACAGCTTACGGTAGGCGGTAGGCAATGAACCTCTCTAGGCTAGAGGGTGGTATTTTCACATACGGATAGCATCCCATCTAGCCTAGAGAGGCTAAGGTCACAGTTATGGAAACTTAGGACACTAAAGAGGCCTTTCTACTGACTCTGAAAAACACCAAAAGAAAGATGCCCAGGGTCCCTGCTCATCTGCGTGAACGTGCCTTAGGCATGCTGCAAGGAGGACTGCAGATGTGGCCAGGGCAATAAATTGCAATGTCCGTACTGTGAGACGCCTAAGACAGCACTACAGGGAGATAGGACGGACAGCTGATCGTCCTAGCAGTGGCACACCACGTGTAACAACACCTGCACAGGATCAGAACATCACACCTGCGAGACAAGTACAGGATGGCAAGAACAACTGCCCAAGTTACACCAGGAACGCACAATCCCTCCATCAGTGCTCAGACTGTGCGCAATAGGCTGAGAGAGGCTGGACTGAGGGCTTGTAGGCCTGTTGTAAGGCAGGTCTTCACCAGACATCACCGGCAACAACGTCGCCTATGGGCACAAACCCACCGTCGCTGGACCAGACAGGACTGGCAAAAAGTGCACTTCACTGACGAGTCGCGGTTTTGTCTCACCAGGGGTGATTTATCGTCGAAGGAATGAGCGTTACACCGAGGCCTGTAATCTGGAGCGGGATCGATTTGGAGGTGGAGGGTCCATCATGGTCTGGGGCGGTGTGTCACAGCATCATTGGACTGCGCTTGTTGTCATTGCAGGCAATCTCAACGTTGTGCGTTACAGGGAAGACATCCTCAGGGAAGACATCCTTCTCCCTCATGTGGTACACTTCCTGCAGGCTCATCCTGACATGACCCTCCAGCATGACAATACCACCAGCCATACTGCTCGTTCTGTGCGTGATTTCCTGCAAGACAGGAATGTCATTGTTCTGCCATGGCCAGCGAAGAACCCGGATCTCAATCCCATTGAGCACGTCTGGGACCTGTTGGATCGGAGGGTGAGGGCTAGGGCCATTCACAACAGAAATGTCCGGGAACTGGCAGGTGCCTTGGTGGAAGAGTGGGGTAACATCTCACAGCAAGAACTGGCAAATCTGGTGCAGTCCATGAGGAGGAGATGCACTGCAGTACTTAATGCAGCTGGTGGCCACACCAGATACTGACTTTTGATTTGGACCCCCCCTTTGTTTAGGGACACATCATTCAATTTCTGTTAGTCACCTGTCTGTGGAACTTGTTCAGTTTATATGTCTCAGGTTGTTGAATCTTATGTTCATACAAATATTTACACATTAAGTTTGCTGAAAATAAACGCAGTTGACAGTTGCTGAGTTTATAAGAAAGCTAAGGAAATATTTTTGTATGCACAAAACTACCGCTATACTTCCATTTGTTTGTGGGGGTTACCTCCTGATTAGTCTCGTGACATTTGTTTGTGGGGGTTACCTCCTGATTAGTCTCGTGACATTTGTTTGTGGGAGTTACCTCCTGATTAGTCTCGTGACATTTGTTTGTGGGGGTTACCTCCTGATTAGTCTCGTGACATTTGTGGGGGTCATAGAGCAAAACGGTTAACCCCATCGTGTTTGAGAGCCTCCCCTTTCCATAGAGTGGTCATAATAGTTATGTAAGCCAAACTGTTTGGATGCTACAGACGTTGTCGTGAGAAAGACGATTTACAGGAAGTCTCATGGTCTGACAAACACCGCTGTAACAAGGCCACCTTCCACCGCAAATACGGAAGCCCGCCATAGGCTGCTGCGGTGGATTGAACACAACCCCATCTCTAGCTTAAACTCATGGATTTTGATTGATGTTACTAGCTTAAATTGACAGATTTGTGTTATTAATGTTACTTAGATTGACCCATGGGTGAGTCAACAGACTTAAAGATTAACCAGTGCACAATGCTCAAAGGCAGTACAGGATTCAAAGCCTGATTGAAGCAGAGCAGCTGTATCATGTGTGTCTAAGTTGGGAAGCTTGATATGCTGAAGTACTGTGTGTGTGTGTCCTGGCAGACACCCTGACCATCTGAGCCTCTGTACTTGTGCTGACTCAGTCTCAGCTATGGCTTAGCACATCTCGCTCTCCCATATCATCCTCTGCCTGTCACAGCCTTCTCTCTCTCCGTCTGACTGTCCTATGATATCATGGGCCAGTTTTATGTAGGCAGATAGCGAACTGTCACAGATCCTGTTTCATATTTGAAGTGACAAAGACAGGAACAGAAAGGGTTGTGTTACTAATAGCTTGTCACTGTAGTTTGCCAGTCAGCCATGCTTTCAAACTTCTGCTATCCTTCTCAAACCTTTAATCCAATACATTGGAGAGTGACAGGCAGAATGGGGAGAGGAACACTCCAGGATGAGGGGTGGGGATCACTATCAAGGACAGGAAACAGGACATTTCCTCTCCCAAACACAAAGTGTCTCTGGTTTTCCTGAATCACCTGTGGGACAGCTGAATAAAAAAGACGTACATACAGTGCACATAAGAGAGAAACAGACCGAGCAAGAAGGGCTGGTTGGAGCCCCATTCATCTGGATCTGAGCCAGAGATTCCTTCCTGTTCTCCACCCATTAGCTCAGCACACTGCGGGAGGCAGACAGTTGAGGACAGAGACTAACAGAATTTCCCCAGAGGGGCAACCCCACCTGTTTTATTTGACATTCCATGAAAAAGAAAAACAAAGTGAATCCAACTACCCTCAATTCCTCGGAAGGAAACAATGGGATCCGGTTTTGGTTCAGTAGAAATTCTGACTGCTCTCTAGGAGTGTGTGTGTGCATGCATGCGTGTTATCCTCACCATAACTTCAATCCCCTCCTTCTCCACTGGGACCTTGTCGTAGGTGGCGTCACACACTCTCACCAGCGTGTTCACCTCACACTTCTTCAGCTCCTGAGAGAGACAGATAGCGAGAGCGAAGAGACAGATAGCGAGCGCACGAGAGAGAGAACGAAGAGACAGAGATAGCGAGAGCGCGAGAGAGAGAGAGCGAGAGAGAGAGAGACAGATAGCGAGAGAGAGAGAGAGACAGATAGCGAGAGAGAGAGAGACAGATAGAGAGAGAGAGCGAAGAGACAGATAGCGAGAGAGACAGATAGCGAAGAGACAGATAGCGAGAACGAAAGACGGACAGCGAGAACGAGAGACAGATAGAGAGCGAGAGAGAGAGAGACAGATAGAGAGACAGATAGAGAGAGACAGATAGAGAGAGAGAGATAGAGACAAACTTGTACTCTAAAATGTTTATGTTTAATTGTAGGTTCAAGTGAGTTTGTTATAGTCTATATTGGTGAAGGTTGTTGATGCACGTAGTCAGATGTATGTGTAAGTCTCTCCAGAGGGAACTTGAACACACACATGGTGGCCTCACCTCAGTGAACTTGTTGAGCGTGGCGTTGGTGGGGTTGTGTGTGATGAGGAACCTCATGCCCTCGTAGGTAATCTCCACTGCTGCAGGGCGGTTCATGTTGGCGAGACGGCTTTGAAAACAATTACAATTAAATACTTAGAATCTCTCTTACAAGAAGGATGACTACTTTTGGCTCAGATGTCAGCAAGGACTTGTAGAATTCTGTAGGTTCAAAAAATAAATAAAAACACGACAACGAAGGGAGGAGGTGGAGGATGGTGTAGGTAACACGTGTGGATGGCTACAGGAAGGTTTACATAAAAAGAGGGGTAACAAAAAAACTGGATGATCTAGTCCACAAGACTCCACGGGGGGGTGTAAAAAATATTTAAAAAATAAATAAAAACTAATGCAGAGACTATCCACCAGTCATCCAATCGGACATTCAGATTTTACCCCATTCAGGAGAGYGGTATGTGATTGGCTTCTGGGAGAGAAAGCAGGAAGTAGAGGAGAACTAGGCAGTTTTCTTATTGGCCGCTCAGGGGACAGAGCTGGGCAATTTGTCCTTGGACTACGCGATATCCCAGGGGACGTTGGAGAAGACAGGGGTTCCCAGTGTGCTGGCTTCAGGGGGGCTTCTGGGTAGCGTAGTCCCGAGGGGGGCGGACGATTCACTTGTCCACGAAGGCGAGGTGCTGTGCCTGGCAAAAGTCTCCACTGACGGCTCACATACGCCATATATGTATGGTCCAAATCAACACAGAAACACTGCCGAGAACGGAGAGAGAGAGAGGAGGGGGGGGGGGAGAAAGAATGTGAAGGAGAGAAAAAGGGAGAGAAGGAGAGAATAATGTGTTAAACTCAAATAGACAACAGTCACCTTTTAGCAAGGCACCCTTGAAGTTCTTAAGAGAGCAGGACTAGGCAGAGAATCTAAAAGCACTGGTTGGGGAAACTGGAACAACTCATTACAGCAGAAATATGACTCCACACGTTGAGGCTATTAACCCCATTATCAGAACCATTATCAGCTTTGTACTAAGGTGTTATAATGACCTATTTTTATGACTGTATCCAGCCACACAGTCTGATAATGCCAGACAGACAACAGACACCATGAGCTCTTGGCTTCAAGAGAGCCTCTCATAAATAATTTACGGCCTGCCCTCACCCTCATTCCGGCTGATCATCAGCCAAGACTGAAGCGTCTGGACACAGCCGCCACAAACTGGCCGTAGTCACACATACACTACGGGGTGAGGGAGTGGGGAAGAGAGGTGAGGGCAGGGGGAGTGGAAGAGAGGGGGGAGAAGAGAGGGGTTTGGAAGGTGGGGAAGAAGAGAGGGGTTGGAGGGTGGGGAAGAGGGGGGGGAGAAGAGAGGGGTTGGAGGGTGGGGAAGAGGGGGGGGGGAAAGAGAGGGGTTGGAGGGTGGAGAAAGGCCGGGGGAGAGGTGAGAGCGAGTGGAGGAGAGCAAAAGAGAGAGGGAGACAGAGGTTGGACCTCGGCAGCAGTAGTCACAAGGTGAGGATTATGGGTCAGCAGTGATTCACACCAGCCGACTGTCACATTCCCACGCTCCCCCGTTCACCTCCGAGACTCTCCCTCCCCTCAGTCTTCTCTTTTCAACCCTCACCCAGCACATCTCCGTTTCAGGTCTCCCATCTCTTCACTACATTCATTCTCCCATTTATTTATTTTTTTATCTTTGAGAGCAATGTGTTCCAATTCAACTAGTGTCTTGCCTTCTTCCCCCACAGGCCTCTACATTTCCCCATCTCTCAATCCAAAGGGCTTTATTGGCATGGGAAACATCTGTTTACATTGCCAAAGCAAGTGAAATAGATCATTCTAGCTCTCATATCTTTCTCGATCTGTCGTCTCGCCCACTCTGAGCCAAGAACAGGACCAACGTCCACAGTCTCTAGATACTTTCTCTAACCTCTCTGGATTAAAACCAAATTATGATAAATGTTACATATTGGTCACAAACTAAATTCAGCTTTCAGATTAGCGTGTAGTTTACCAATAAAAAGTGGTCYGRCGAGGATGTGGACATACTCGGTATACATATCCCGAAAGAAAGACATTCTTMCTACAATACATTTTTATAGAAAGTTGGAGCTAACCCTGAAAATAGCACTGCTGTGTGATTCTTTAAAAAGTCAAATCAATCAATAATATTCGTAGCAAATATTTTTTTATTTAATTTACAATCTGTAGAAACATTCAGAACTTTTGTGAAACATCCCAGTTGAAAAAGATATGGCTAATGGAAGAAAAACAGATGGTGTTGAGAGATAGACGGGAGGGGTTGAGGAGCTGAAGGCTGGGATTAAAAACAAACTAAAGATAACTACTGTAAAATATATTGTGTCCATAAAATGTATATAGTATGTATAAGCCTACGTCCGAGGGGTGGTAGGGTTAGGGGAAAATATATATAGGAAAATATATATATATTTTTTTTTAAATATGGGAATTGGAAATGACGCACACAATTACATTGATGGAAGCTACAATCTGCAGTATTAAAACGGATCGACCCCCTGAAAATAATAGGACAAACAGACCCTCTATTCCCTTGACTCACTTTGCCTTGCTCACCTTGCTCACCTTCTCTACAGAGCTCACCTTGCTCACCTTCTCTACAGAGCTCACCTTGCTCACCTTCTCTACAGAGCTCACCTTGCTCAGGTGAGCAAGGTGAGGCAAGGCAAGTGAGTCAAGGGAATAGAGGGTCTGTTTGTCCTATTATTTTCAGGGGGTCGATCCGTTTTAAATACTGCAGATTGTAGCTTCCATCAATGTAATTGTGTGTGGTCATTTCCAATTCCCATATTAAAAAATATATATATATTTTCCTATATAATATTTTTCCCCTAACTACACCCTCGGACGTGGCTTATACATACTATATACATTTTATGGACAACAATATATTTTACAGTAGTTATTTTAGTTTGTTTTTAATCCAGCCTTCAGCTTCCAACCCTCCCGTCTATCTCTCACACCATCTGTTTTTTCTTCCATTAGCCATATCTTTTTTCAACTGGGATGTTTTCACAAAGTTCTGAATGTTTTTCTACAAGATTGTAAAATTAAATAAAAAATATTTGCTACGAATATTATTGATTGATTTGACTTTTTAAAGAATCACACAGCAGTGCTATTTTCCAGGGTTAGCTCCAACTTTCTATAAAAAATGTATTGTAGGAAGAATGTCTTTCTTTCGGGATTGTTATACCGAGTATGTCCAATCTCGTCAGACCACTTTTTAATTGGTAATACACGCTAATCTGAAAGCTGAATTTAGTTTGTGACCAATATGTAACATTTATCATAATTTGGTTTAATCCAGAGAGGTTAGAGAAAGTATCTAAGACTGTGGACGTCTGTCCTGTTCCTTGGCTCAGAGTGGGCGAGACGACAGATCGAGAAAGATATGAGAGCTAGAATGATCTATTTCACTTGCTTTGGCACTGTAACAGATGTGTTTTCCGCATGCCAATAAAGCCTTTGGATTGAGAGATGGGGAAATGTAGGAGGCCTGTGGGGGAAGAAGGCCAAGACACTAGTTGAATTGGAACACATTGCTCCTCAAGATAAAAAAATAAATAATGGGAGAATGAATGTAGTGAAGAGATGGGAGACCTGAAACGGAGATGTTGGCTGGGTGAGGTTGAAACGCAGGAAAG
>NW_019942755.1:103076-117633 GCF_002910315.2 Salvelinus sp. IW2-2015 | reverse complement strand
GTCCTCTAGCTAGTGCCACGCAGAGAGACAGGCTATGACTGGGGGCTGGTCTCTAGCTAGTGCCACGCAGAGAGACAGGCTATGGACTGGGCTGGTCCTCTAGCTAGTGCCACGCAGAGAGACAGGCTATGACTGGGGGCTGGTCCTCTAGCTAGTGCAGCAGAGAGACACGCTATGACTGGGGGCTGGTCCTCTAGCTAGTGCCACACAGGAGAGACAGGCTTATGACTAGGGGATGTTCCTCTGCTAGTGCCACGCAGAGAGACAGGCTATGACTGGGGGCTGGTCCTCTAGCTAGTGCCACGCAGAGAGACACGCTATGACTGGGGGCTGGTCCTCTAGCTAGTGCCCGCAGAGAGACAGGCTATGACTGGGGCTGTCCTCTAGCTAGTGCACGCGAGAGAGACTCTGCATTAACTGAGGACACACTAGGGACTATTTTAGGATAGAGACCTTGACACATGAGTCTTATGCTGACTGAATGGAAATTGATGCTATATACACTTATCTGGTGAGTAGAGCCCAACCCCTGTATTACTCATGTTTGAAGGCATCCAAGCTGTGGGACCTCTTTCTAGGCTGTGTCTATAGGCTGTGTTTTGAGATGCTGTCAGTTTGTACTTTCCCTTTTCTGTTACTCAACGCACAATTGTCCTCTATCATATTTGGTGTCTCTTTCGCTCTCTCTCACTCTCTGTGTCTGTAGCAGTGCCCTAATGCAGTGTTATAATGCTTAGTGCTGTTTGGAGCTGGTAATTAAAGCGTCAGGGAGAGATTTACTCTCTAGAGAACTAGTGGCTCCTTTGAACAGTGGCACTGTTGCTGGCACCAGCAAATGGAGATTATAAATCTAATCAATTTATGTCACATGCGCCAAATACGAGTGTAGACCTTACTGTGAAATGCTTGCTTACAACCCTTACCAACGATGCAGAGTTAACATTCAAATAGTGAAGAGGAAATTAATACAACAAACAATGGAGCTATATACAGGGAGTACCAGTAACAGCTCATATGTGCAGTAATACAAGGTATTTCAGGTAAGATATGACCAGAGGTGAGACTGAGGGAGGAGGGGGTTGGTGAATTATTATTATATTTATTATTATTATTATTATTATTATTAATATATTTTCTTTAGAGATGCCCTCTTACTGGCACTAGGTAAGAGGAGCTGAGAGGGTGATGGAGACAGAGGGCGAGAGAGCCAGTAAAGAAGAGATGGGAAAGAAAGTTTGGTTTTACCTCAGAATCGTAGCCCTGTCTTTGGGTCAGGGTGAGAGTGAGGCACAGCTTGCTTCCTCCTCTCTGTAGAGAAGGCCTTCTCTACAGAGCTCACCTTGCTCACCTTCTCTACAGAGCTCACCTTGCTCACCTTCTCTACAGAGCTCACCTTGCTCACCTTCTCTACAGAGAGAGGAAGCAAGCTGTGCCTCACTCTCACCCTGACCCAAAGACAGGGCTACGATTCTGAGGGTAAAACCAAACTTCTTTTCCCATCTCTTCTTTACTGGCTCTCTCGCCCTCTGTCTCCATCACCCTCTCAGCTCCTCTTACCTAGTGCCAGTAAGAGGGGCAGTCTTCTAAAGAAAATATTATTAATAATAATAATAATAATAATAATAATAATAATAATAATAATTCACCAACCCCTCCTCCCTCAGTCTCACCTTCTGGTACATATCTACCTGAAATACCTTGTATTACTGCACATTGAGCTGGTTACTGGTACTCCCTGTATATAGCTCCATGTTTGTGTATTATATTCCTCTTCACTATTTGAATGTTAACTCTGCATCGTTGGTAAGGGCTTGTAAGCAAGCATTTCACAGTAAGGTCTACACTCGTATTTGGCGCATGTGACATAAATTGATTAGATTTATAATCTCCATTTAGCTGGTGCCAGCAACAGTGCCACTGTTCAAAGGAGCCACTAGTTCTCTAGAGAGTAAATCTCTCCCTGACGCCTTTAATTACCAGCTCCAAACAGCACTAAGCATTATACACTGCATTAGGGCACTGCTACAGACACAGAGAGTGAGAGAGAGCGAAAGAGACACCAAATATGACTAGAGGACAATTTGTGCGTAGAGTAACAGAAAAGGGAAGTACAAACTGTACAGCATCTCAAAACACAGCCTATAGACACAGCCTAGAAAAGGAGTCCCACAGCTTGGAGTGCCTTCAAACATGAGTATACAGGGGTTGGGCTCTACTCACCAGATAAGTGGTATTAGCATCAATTTCCATTCAGTCAGCATATAGACTTCCATGTGTCAAGGTCCTCTATCCCTAATAATAGTCCCCTAGTTGTGTCTCAAGTTAATGCAGAGTCTCTCTGCGTGGCACTAGCTAGAGGACCAGCCCCCAGTCATAGCCTGTCTCTCTGCGTGGCACTAGGCAGAGACCAGCCCCAATCATTAGCTTCTCTCTCGTGGCACTACTATAGAAACATCCCCCATCATAGCCTGTCTCCTGCGGCACAGCTAAGACCAGCCCCCAGTCATAGCGTTCTCTCTGCCTGCACTACTAGAGGACCAGCCCCCAGTCATAGCCTGTCTCTCTGCGTGGCACTAGCTAGAGGACCAGCCCCAGTCATAGCCTGTCTCTCTGCGTGGCACTACTAGAGACCATCCCCCATCTTAGCCTGTCCTCTCGTGCACTAGCTAGAGGACCAGCCCCCAGTCATAGCCTGTCTCTCTGCGTCACTAGCTAGGAGACCAGCCCCCCAGTCATAAGCCTGTCTCTCTGCCTGCACTAGCTAGAGGACCAGCCCCCAGTCATAGCCTGTCTCTCTTGCGCACTAGCTAGAGACCAGCCCCCAGTCATAGCCTGTGGCTCTCGCGTGGCACTAAGCTAGAGACCACCCCCAGTCATAAGCCTCTCTCTCTGCACACTAGAGACCACCCCATCATAGCCTTCCTTCTGCGTGGCAACTAGCAAACCAGCCCCATCATAGCCGTCTCTTCCGTGCACTAGCTAAGACCAGCCCCCAAGTCATAGCCTGCTTCTCTCTCGTGGGCACTACTAGAGGACCACCCCCATCATACCTGTCTCCTTTGGCACTAGCTAGAGGACCAGCCCCCAGTCATAGCCTGTCTCTCTGCATGGCACTAGCTAGAGGACCAGCCCCCAGTCATAGCCTGTCTCTGCATGGCACTAGCTAGAGGACCAGCCCATGGCAGCCACATTGTGGTAAGGCCAGACCAGCTTCCACAACATTGCCGGAAACTCATGCAAATAACTCTGCCATATTTGCAAACTAGTACTTCTGCAATTACACCCAGCTGTCAGCACAGATGGAGAGGAGAGAGCAAACACATCAACTCAGCCTGTAAAGACCATGTGTTTGTTACCACACAGGAAATGCAACACGCACTGTACGGATATGAACACTGTGTGGGTGTGAAACTGACTGCTATCAGGCAGAATTGTGTAGCCTAAATCATACGTAGTTGACAAAGACATAGGCCTAGAGTAATATAATTAAAAAAGTCAATAGTCAAATTACGTTAACCTATTTTAACCCCAAAAAACAGTACTGGCCAAGACACAGCTAGGCCTACACACAAAACAAATGCCAACAACGGGCCCATTTAGGCCTAGGCTACATTCAGTTCAACTGAGTTAGGAGCGCTTCTTTCTGTCTAACCTACAACTTATATAATTAGACCACTTTATGATTAGCATAAAGTGTCATTACCTCACAGCTGCTGCACAAGTCTTAATGAAGGAGAACAAAGTCACAAGCTGATCAGTTATCCTGCTACGTTCCACATACACCATAACCAGTTCCCCCGTTTGTAGTTCCAACACGTCCCTTTCTTTTCCAGCTGGACTGAATGTTGTTGGGTACACATTGTGTGTCCACTCAGCACTAAGAAATAGTTCAACTAGCTACATTATTTTCCTTCACCTGATACCTAGAGATAGGAGGCTTAGCCTAGGCCTATATGAACCTATGAAAAACAGTACAACACACACACACACACACCACTAAACTACACACACTTATCCTGAGAAAGAACAGCTAGGTTGCACATTCGTGGGAGCTGATAGGGGGAGCAGAGTAGACCCACCGGCCTCAATTAGCTGACCACTCTGGACAATATCACACACTGAGGGAGGGGGCGGCAGGGGAGTGAAAAATACATTGAAAACAAACTGGGAGGGTAGTGGCTAGTGCTGAGCGATTAAACAACATTTTGGTTATTATTATTTTTTGGACGAAGGTTCAATTATTTGAATTCCATTTTTTTTTACTGTGAGCTCAATGTGCATTTTCTCACTGCAGTTTCTTTAGAGATCAATCAGATCAAGCCCAAACTGTGTGATTTAGTAGAGAGCCGTTTCCAACAGACTAATATTCTACACGATTTAGAGCAGAGAATGTGTTAACTACACAATGACCATAATGCATTGCGCGCCTGATGGAGAGCAGATGCTCCGCGAGGTATCTCTACCTGAAAATATATGATCTCAGATATTGATAGTTGGTATTCAGCAGTAATATTAGAACGCCTTATTTACTTCAAAACAACTAAAATTTTGATTTTGTCAGACAGCATCGGCAGCAGCTCTATAGAGATGATGGAATTAAATATTAAAGTCATCAAATCAAACATAATATACACAACTGCAATATTTTATTAAAGTAATGTGAATAAATAGTTATTCATTGATAACCATAATTTAGTCACTGCCATCATGGACCTGTTATTAACAGTTTTATTCTGTGTTACAGCATTCAACCCACAATGCATAGTGGATTTCAAGTAAAAAAGATAATACATTGAAACTGAAATCCGTGAATTTCTTCATAATCTAACCAGAACCGAACTCAAAAAGCACAAATAGCTCAGCACGAGTATTGGTGTATAAAGGGTGAGAATGAGCCCAGTATCAGAGAACAGAGAGAACAAACCCAACAGGTAATGACAGGGACTGGAGTTCAGCCAGGGGCACCTCGCTCGGGGAAACTAGGTTAGATTTGAAGACAATGCAGCCGTGTGTGTGTGTGTGTGTGTGATATATATAAAAGAGTCCTAGCCTAATTACAAAACAACTGACTGATGGTGAAATAATGGGACTGAGCTTTATTTGCATGTTAGTAAGGTAAGCAGTGGTGAGTGCATTTTGTGTTTGACAGGTCACATGTACTAGGCTGGCATGATCAGCAGTGGGATGTGTGCCAGTGAGAAAGACTGCCTGGAAGACTAAACCACAGGAAAGCCCTGCTTCAATGGGACACTAATCGACTAACAATTAAGCAGAAGCGGCAGTGCTTTGTCATGATACAGTCACATGTAAGAGGCAGTGCTGTATCAGAATTACAGTCACAGGTAAGAGGCAGTGCTGTATCAGGATTACAGTCACAGGTAAGAGGCAGTGCCTGTTCAGGATTACAGTCACAGGTAAGAGGCAGTGCTGTATCAGGATTACAGTCACAGGTAAGAGGCAGTGCTGTATCAGGATTACAGTCACAGGTAAATGGCAGTGCTGTATCAGGATTACAGTCACAGGTAAATGGCGTTGATCGGCACGACGCGATAGCATTTACCCGTGACTGTATTCATGATGCAGCACTGTTTCGCGTGCCTTTTTGCTTTTGTAAAACTTACCAACCTACTCAAATAACAATGAAATACACATTTTCATTCAAACCAAGTCAATTCATACGATTTCATTGCTCCACCAGAAGACACAGTCCAGACAAAAAGCTGGTTGTAAGTTATTTTGGTCATGTTGCTACAGACGCGACAAAATCGTTCATTATTTTTGCATAGTTGCTATGCAAAAGAACTGGTCGTCCGTTCTAAACAAAATGGTTGCTAAGCAGGCTGGATAAGTTCTTGTCACTTGCTAGCTAGSCAACTTCAGCTAACGCAGTCATGTCAAACATTGAACCTGGAATGACAGCATACTAGCTGCAGTTCTGTGAGTTTTTTGCCCCCTATTGGCATTTACTTGGATATGTCCATGATAATGGTGATGATGCGTGATTTCGACTGGCTCAGAAAAAGTTCTCTTCTGGGCACCGTTCACTCCATGTATGGTACCACAGAGATAGAAATTCAAACGTGAAACATTGATTCTGAGGTCTGACAAGCAGACAGCAAGGCTAATATTAACCCCCATGGTACCACACTGAATGCTAGGCTGGAAGCAAGGGGAAATAATGAGTGAGAGGAGATATATACAAGATGATTCAGACAACATGAATAGGATATTGTGACGAGGCGCAGTGATCATTTTCAGATGGAACTGTTAGCAGGCACAGGTGTCTGACAGCCAACACAGCACGGCTTGGAACATTGCTCACCCAAATCAGCATCCAGGACGCGGCTTTTTACATCGCTTACGTATTCTCTATGTGAAAGGGATAAATGCTGTGGGGTTTCAAGCTAAAATATGCTAGGCTATAGCCCAGCTAACATCCACGAGAAGTGAAACACAAACCACCTGAGATTACCATGTCAACCCTCCTCTCTACCCCTCCGACATCCCTGAACAGGGTGAAACGTAGGGGTTTTTGAATAACTAATATATCCACCACAGTGCCCTAATCCCCTTCCTCAGATCCCCCATATCTTTACTACAAATCCAGCTGAGCCACTGGCACGGACCCAGGACGTGTCCCAAAGGGCACCCTATTCCCTACATAGGAATCTGGTCAAAAGTAGTGCACTATGGTGGCTGTGCTGAAGATTTAGGCAAGAGGAATCTGCTGGAACATGGGTTTAGGTCACGATAACATCATGGGTCTAAGTAGGTATCCTAGCAGTTAATAGTGTTGGGCCAGTAACCGAAAGGTGGCTGGTTCAAACACACAAGCCGACTAGGTGAAAAATCTGTTGATGTGCCCTTGAGCAAGGCACTTGACTAATTGCTACTGTAGGGCATTAGCTAAAAATGACTCAAATGTAAATAACATGGTAACTAGGTAGAGCAGCAGAGACAAATCTTACAGAAACAGGAAAGGCGTGTGTATTCAGATACTGAAGTCTAGCTACAGYTTAAGATATAGGTTTCTAATTGTCAGAAAGTTTTCATTGCAAGTTAACGTTTACTGTTAGATAGCTAGCTGGCATTACTTTTATGATCTGTGTGTAGTAATGTTACCTCAGAATTCCATTTTGCATTGCTAGTTATAGCCTAATGTTAGCTAACATTGAACCTTTTTGGTTAACTTTACCTAACTATGACAAACGGTTTGTATTGCTAGTACTCTATGGGTCGGGATTATGGTTCATTGTTTAGCTAGCTAGCTAGATGTCTAAACAAAATAACCCAAGTTAGCTAAAATATTTGTATCTGAAATGTGTCTTTCAGCAGCAGTAGAACACGCCTGACTCTCCTCCACCAGTCATACAAGGAGAATCATCTAATGCCTCCCACCAAAAAGAGAGCTGGCCCAATCAAGCACAGATTACACCTGAAGTATGAGTATTTGTAGTGAGTGGTGAAATTCAAGAACTACACAGAGGATAATGCAATTGTATTACCAGGACGCCACCCAGGAAAAACACCTTGATGGAAAGCTGCTGGCATCCCATGTGACAAAAACAGCAGTGTGGCGTGTCTACAAGGAATCGATGACAACACTTGGTATGATTATTTAATTGACGTCTAACATGATTGCCACTACTTTTACTGATCTCAGAGTATTTCTGTATTTTCCAGAGGTAAGTTGTAGTCATGCGGTCTTCCTTCAGGAACCTGTGGAGAAAATTGCTGCCCCACATCTAAAGCACTAAGCCCAGGACAGACCTGTGCTGGCAGTGCCAGAGGAACAACTACCAGGTCTTCAGATCTGATCTGCCAAAGGCTGTTAAGTCAGCCAAGCTGAAGAAGCAAGAGCAGCATATCCTGCTTGTTCAGAGTTAGTGGTCTGTCTACCAAAAGATGGTTGCTGACTGCAAGACCACCTGACAAGACCTGTAGTATTGCACCAGCAAGCAAAGACATCAGGATACATTACAACTTTGACTTTGCTCAACAAGTAAGCAACATGTCCTCCTTTATACTGATTAAGGACATAGATATTCACTCAAAAAATATATAGCCAGGTCCCAATCTATTTTTTAACTCCTCGCACGTGTGTCTTGTTTGGTGTCTGCTGTGAAGGAATACCACAACAAGTCAACTGCATGTCATCCAGAATAGGCAGCAGCGATGTCATCAACTACATGCACCATTTCTTCACCAACTACGGAGTTGGGGAAACACATGTGGACCGGAATTGTGATAACTGCAGTGGCCAAAACAACAAGTTTGTGCTCTGGTATTGTGCCTGGCGCACCATGCACAAGCTCCACCAGTCTGGACCTTCACTTCCTGATCACAAGACACACCAAGTTTTCCCCCAACTGGTGCTCGGCCTCATCAAGGAGAGCTTCAGAAAGACCAGAGTGAACACTGTCTGAGATTGCTGGTGTTGTGAAGGACAGCACTGTGACAGGGGTCAAAATCCCTCAGCTGGTTGAACTGGGGGATGGTACGGTGCTGGTGGAAAGATATGGCTGGCAACAACACCTGAATCCAAACTTTAATTCACTTAATGCTGTAATGTCTTAAAAGTTTTTGTTATTTCCTGTTTTACATCTGCGATGCTCTGGAGCCTGGTGTTGTCACCAAGGAGCGTTCAGACTCAGTCCGGACCAGGTTTCAGCTGCTGCACAACACTGACATCCTTCCTCCCACAGATGGTCTGCCTGTACAAACACCACCTGGACTGGACACAACTAGACAATCTTATCTTTTTGAGTTTTGCGACAAAGAGGCTGTGGACATCGCATGCCCTGAAACTAAGTCAATGGCAGGACAGCAACAGGCTCTCTGAATATAGATTTCCTCAGACAGACCAGTCATCAGCACTATCTGCAGTGCCTCTATTCACATAACGCTCTCCTAACACACGCAATAAGTTGCTGCTACTATTAATTAATGTTTTTACCCGCTGCTCTGCCACTTGATACCCCTGATTGTATGCATACAACTACAGTACCAGTCAAAAGTTAACATCTACTCATTCAAGGGTTTCTTTAGTTTTACTATTTTCTACATTGTAGAATAATAGTGAAGACATCAAAACTATGAAATAACACWTGTAATCATGTAGTAACCCAAAAAAGGGTTAACAAATCAAAACATTTTATATTTGAGATTCTTCAAAGTAGCCACCCTTTGCCTTGATGACAGCTTTGCACACTCTTGGCATTCTCTCAAATAACTTCATGAGGTATTCACCTGGAATGCATTTCAATTAAAAGGTGTGCCTTGTTAAGTTAATTTGTGGAATTTATTTCCTCCTTAATGCGGTTGAGGCGAAYCAGTTGTGTTGTGACAAGGTAGGGGTGGTATACAGAAGATTACCCTATTTGGTAAAAGACCAAGTCCATATTATGGCAAGAACAGCTAAAATAAGCAAAGAGAAATGACAGTCGTTCCTTCCTTTAAGACATGAAGGTCAGTCAATCTGGAAAATGTCAAGAACTTTCAAAGTATTTTCAAGTGCAGTCGCAAAAACCATCAAGCGCTATGAGGAAACTGGCTCTCATGAGGACCGCCACAGGAAAGGAAGATCCAGAGATACCTCTGCTGCAGAGGATAAGTTCATTAGAGTTACCAGCCTCAGAAATTGCAGCTCAAATAAATACGTCAGAGTTCAAGAAAAGACACTTCTCAACATCAACTGTTCAGAGAAGACTGTGTGAATTTCTGGAAAACAACCACTACTACAGGACACCAATAATAAGAAGAGACTTGCTTGGGCAAAGAAACGAGCAATGGACATCAGACCAGTGGAAATCTGTGATTCATTTATAATTTAATGCACACTTACCCAGCATGGCTACCACAGCATTCTGCAGCGATACRCCATCCCATCTCGTTTGCACTTAGTGGGACTATCATTTGTTTTTCAACAGGACAATGACCCAACACACCACAAGGCTGTGTAATGTCTATTTGACCAAGAAGGAGAGTGATTGAGTGCTGCATCAGATGACCTGGCTTCCACAATCACCCGGCTTCAACCCAATTGAGATGGTTTGGGATGAGTTGAACTGCAGAGTGATGGAAAAGCAGCAAACAAGTGCTCAGCATATGTGGGAACTCCTTCAAGACTGATGGAAAAACGTTCCAGGTGAAGCAGACAGAGAATTCCAAGAGTGTACAAAGCTGTCAAGGCAAAGGGTGGCTACTTTGAACAACCTCAAATATTTAGCACATGACCTCACATGTGAATCCTTAAAGAGATGGGTGGGGCTGGCTTAAGAGGGTGTGAACRATGCTGAATGGGTGTAGACAAAGGACAAATTTGCAGCAGAAGTACCAAAACATTCCAAGGCCATTTTCTCAAAATTGAGGTTACAAGTTAATCAACGTTCAAAGCAAAATTACTTTCCCATTGTTCCTGAAATGCAGTGTATGATATACCATTTTGTAGCTATATCTCTGCTTTTATCCAATATAATAAAAACAATTAAAAATGTTGCAACATAAGATCAAATCAAGGTGGTTGGTCACAGTGATATTTTTGACGATTAATCATATAGTTTAACAATATCGCTATATTTTTGCACCAAAACTCCAGTATTTTGAATTCATAGGTTGTCAATTTGTTTTCAGCACCACCCCACCACTGATCAAAAATGTTTCTCTCATGGCTGTTTCGTCCATCTGCAGCAGACATCTGGTGAGAAATATGTTTGGAAGATAAATTAGCAATAAAATCGCAGTATGGTGATAATATCGTCAAGTCCCTGGCAACTACCAGCCCTACTATTAGACCACTTCCTCCCACAGGCAAGTGTCAGAAATGCACCAGGCCCAGTCTTGGGAACTCAGGAAGTGTCTGGGGTAGAGGTCGACCGATTATGATTTTTCAACGACGATACCGATTATTGGAGGACCAAAAAAAAGCCAATACCGATTAAATCGGCCGATGACAATTACAACAATTATAATGACAATTACAACAATACTGAATGAACACTTATTTTAACACAATAAAATCAATTTAGCCTCAAATAAATAATGACACATGTTCAATTTGGTTTAAATAATGCAAAAACAAAGTGTTGGAGAAGAAAGTAAAAGTGCAATATGTGCCATGTAAGAAAGCTAACGTTTAAGTTCCTTGCTCAGAACATATGAAAGCTGGTGGTTCCTTTTAACATGAGTCTTCAATATTCCCAGGTAAGAAGTTTTAGGTTGTAGTTATTATAGGAATTATAGGACTATTTCTCTCTATACCATTTGTATTTCATATACCTTTGACTATTGGATATTCTTATTGCCAGTGTAACAGTATAGCTTCCGTCCCTCTCCTCGCCCCTACCTGGGCTCGAACCAGGAACACATGGACAACCACCCTCGAAGCAGCGTTACCCATGCAAAGCAAGGGGAACAACTACTCCAAGTCTCAGAGCGAGTGACGTTTGAAACGCTATTAGCGCACACCCCGCTAACTAGCTAGCCATTTCACATCAGTTACACCAGCCTGATCTCGGGAGTTGATAGGCTTGAAGTCATAAACAGCGCAATGCTTGAAGCATTGCGAAGAGCTGCTGGCAAAACGCACGAAAGTGCTGTTTGAATGAACGCTTACGAGCGTGCTGGTGCCTACCACCGCTCAGTCAGACTGCTCTATCAAATCATRAACTTAATAACACACAGAAATACRAGCCTTAGGTCATTAATATGGTCGAATCCGGAAACTCTCTCGAAAACAAAACATTTATTCTTTCAGTGAAATACAGAACCGTTCCTTATTTTATCTAACCGGTGGCATCCATCAGTCTAAATATTCCTGTTACATTGCAAAACCTTCAATGTTATGTCATAATTACATACAATTCTGGTAAATTAGTTCGCAATGAGCCAGGCGGCCCAAACTGTTGCATATACCCTGACTCTGCGTGCAATGAACACGAGAAGTGACACAATTTCACCTGGTTGATATTGCCTGCTAACCTGGATTTCCTTTAGCTAAATATGCAGGTTTAAAATTACATACTTCTGTGTATTGATTAAGGCATTGATGTTTATTGTTAGGTACACGTTGGAGCAACAACAGTTCTTTTTCGCGAATGCGCACTGCATCGATTATATGTAACGCAGGACACGCTAGATAAACAGTAATATCATCAACCATGTGTAGTTATAACTAGTGATTATGATTGATTGATAGATTTTTATCAGATAAGTGTAATGCTAGCTAGCAACTTACCTTGGCTTCTTACTGCATTCGCATAACAGGCGGGCTCCTCGTGAGGCAGGTGGTTAGAGCGTTACTGGTTAACTGTAAGGTTGCAAGATTGAATCCCTGAGCTGACAAGGTAAAAATCTGTCGTTCTGCCCTTGAACAGGCAGTTAACCCACTGTTCCTAGGCCGTCATTGAAAATAAGAATGTGTTCTTAACTGACTTGCCTAGTTAACTAAAGGCGTAAAAAAAAWTACCGACGTCCAAAATTACCGATTTCCGATTGTTATGAAAACTTGAAATCGGCCCTAATTAAATCGGCCATTCCGATTAATCGGTCGACCTCTAGTCTGGGGTAGTGAGATTCTGCGGTTCTGTCTAGTTCTCTGTCGGGCTGGTTAGAACAAGTCCTGGCAGCCTGGCTGACTAGCTATGGAGGGAGCCCTGGTTAGAACGGATCCTGGCTGGCTGGCAGGGGAGGGAGCGCTGGACTGGTTAGAACGAGTCCTGGTGGCCTGGCTGACTAGCTGGGGAGGGAGCCTGGCCTGGTTAGAAGAGTCCTGGTGGCCTGGCTGACTAGCTGGGAGGGAGCGCTGGACTGGTTAGAATGAGTCCTGGTGGCCTGGCTGACTAGCTGGGGAGGGGCCTGGCCTGGTTAGAATGAGTCCTGGTGGCCTGGCTGACTAGCTGGGGAGGGAGCTGCTGGCCTGGTTAGTCCTTGGGCTGGGAAAAGGAGAAGAACGGCAAAAGGGAGTTAAGTGTCCTGCCAACTCACTATGCCCACACTACTTTATTTACATCCACAGTGGCGAAATGAAGACCTAGGCCTAAATGTTTCTAAGGTCACGCAAATGCCTGGCCATCGTGGGGGAAAAAACAGTCATCTCTACCACAGAACTTGCTCTTAATTAACAGCTGMCACAGCTGTACCTCGGCAACAGCTTGACAGCCAAATCAACCACCACTAGAAAGCGCACACAGATACACATTAAAACAGGGATAGTTTGTTCACCACTTGCCCTCTATACATGCTACATCCTTAGACCTCTCACTAAACATACCACTACGTTTGCAACTGCAGATCTTATCTCCTCCAACCCCCAGCTAACACATACCACTAACTCACCACAAGGACATGGGATGACTATTTTCACATGGACACACACCCCCCCTCCTCCTCCAGCGGTGCTGCCTTCACTGCAGCCAAGGTGACAAGGAGCATTCCCCTGGAGCGCTCTGATAGGACTACAGTCGATCGAGGCCTCAACAGGGATCCTGCAAGGTCTGGGGGCCAGTATGAAAATGTATCTGCTCTGGATAATATCATCTGCTAACTGACTAAATTGTAATTTTTTTGTGTAAAAACTAATGTAACAAGCAGCGATTAGATGGCCCTCCAGAACGGCGAAGKTTCTTCGTATTGATTAAGCACCAAAACGGAAGAAAAAAAGGGACTGGAACAAGCAGGGATTAGACAACCTGCTAATTTTCATTTGTTAAACGTTTTCATACGGTATGCCTAGTGAATAGGCTACAACCCAAGGCTGGAGGACACAGACAAGTAGGGTACACTTAATTCCATTGGAATTCTACTCATACGKTATCTGTGTAGTCAACATACTCTTGCCATTTTACACAAGATGGGAGCGAGCGAGAGAGGAATGAGAGAGAAACACACTTCAAAAGGGAACACGAGAAGGAGCAAGATTGCTCAAAAGAGCATCGGCACAAGACCGAGAAAGGGAGAGATGGTGCAAAAGAGTGCACAGGAGACAGATGTTAAAATAACACGAGAGAAGGAGATGAGACGGATATGGCAGTGGTTCACACCAAGGTTATTATACAAAAAAAGGTCAACTTAACTAAAACTAACAAACCTGTTTGGGGRAAAAAATATACACTGCTCAAAAAAATTAAGGGAACACTTAAACAACACAATGTAACTCCAAGTCAATCACACTTCTGTGAAATCAAACTGTCCACTTAGGAAGCAACACTGATTGACAATAAATTTCACATGCTGTTGTGCAAATGGAATAGACAACAGGTGGAAATTATAGGCAATTAGCAAGACACCCCCAATAAAGGAATGGTTCTGCAGGTGGTGACCACAGACCACTTCTCAGTTCCTATGCTTCCTGGCTGATGTTTTGGCAAATGATCAATGGAAATCAAATGTATCAACCATGGAGGTCTGGATTTGGAGTCACACTCAAAATTAAAGTGGAAAACCACACTACAGGCTGATCCAACTTTGATGTAATGTCCTTAAAACAAGTCAAAATGAGGCTCGGTAGTGTGTGTGACCTCCACGTGCCTGTATGACCTCCCTACAACACCGTGGGCTG